>NC_056726.1:801371402-801671402 GCF_019279795.1 Protopterus annectens
GGGTAAGTTGAACTTTTAAATGCTGGTAAATTGCTAGGAGAGGAGGGCATCGACCACAAAATCTGTTTATCTCCCTATTATTTTATACTTCATCCAGATTTTGTGTGCTGCTATGAAGAGGTAGAGGTGTAGGTCTTTATTTTTGGTCTGTTCCTCAAAATGTGTTGCTTTCTGGCAAATCAGTAATTGGAGTGAGCTAAATAACGGCAGACATTTGAGTTTCAAACTTGCATATACTTCAGAATGCATGCTAACACATACCCTGTTATTCCAGCATTTTCAAAGTTTATAGGAACAATATTGAAAATCTGTCCCTAGGTTTTTTGGGACTTTGACCCCCCCCCCCCCACACACACACACACACACCCACACATTTTATGCTATATCCAGACTTCTTGTAATAACATGATGATTATGAGTCCAGCTTTTGCCTTACATTTTTGGTCTGTTTCTCTGAAAATGTGGTGTCTTCTGGCAAATCAGGCTGTCACTGAAGTCACTAAATGATGGATATTTGAGTTTCAGACTTGCGTATCCTTCAGAGAATGCATACTAACACATATCCTTTTTTATTCCAAATTTAGTTTATAGAAGCAATATTTAAAATCTCTCTGTATGTTTGATCTTTTACCTCCACCTCCCCCATTATGTTATGCTTCATCCAGATTTCTTGCACTAAGAGGTTGAGAGATATAGCTGCATATTTTTGTAGTTGACTCGTTTATTTATTTTTTATTTATTTATTTATTTTTGTTTACCAGGAGTGTCTGACTGGGCTGAAAAAGGCCCGTTTTCAGTGGATGCCTGGGGAGGAAAGATCCACAATCTGTTTAACAGAAGATTCAAGATAAATTTATGCTTCATTCAATATTTATACAGTAGGTAGAAATGTAGCTTACATACAGGAGAAAAAAAGAGTAACATTGAGCAGTACAAATAGTGTATAGATCTAATACAGCAGTGGTGTCCAACCTTTTTTGCACCAAGGACTGGTTTCATGTAAGGCAATTTTCCGGGGACCAGCCATCATGCATGCACATAATAAAACATAATAAAGTACATAATATTTATTTAACATCTGTTTACCGGGGATGCCCAATTGGACAAGAAGTGCATTTTCAGCCGAGACCTGGGGAGAAAAGCTCCAAAGTACAATAAAAAGACAATTGGTAATAATTACCAAAAAAGTATACATTCTGCTTAACAGCATAACATTGCTCTACTAGTTAGTACATAACAATAACAATAGGACAGCAAGTGAGAATAAGTACAATTACAACATGAAACATAACAGTCTGGCTAACAGCATAACATTGATCTTGCCAGTATCTAGCAATAATAATAAAACCTTCAAAGTGTAAATGGGGTAGTTATATAATAACAATAACAATAAAACCTGCAAAGTATATATGGGGTAGTACTAATGGAGTCCATGGATATAACTGTAAGCAAAGTGCAAAGTCATGAGAAATACAATTCTGTCACTCAACTTTTATGCCAATAAATGTTTATGTTAATTTTTCCTGGCTTCATTTTCAGTCTCTGTTGTGATGCAACAGGTGTTTTACATACTGTAGTTGCTGTTTTACCTGTCCAGGTTCCTGGTTTGTGTACAGTTCTGTCACTCCTAATATAATTGAAGTAAATACATCTTGCCATAATTCAGAATCAGTGAAAGCCCTGAGCTTGTTTTCCTGCAACAAGACGGTCTCTTCTAGGGGTGATGGGAGACAATGACACCCGAAGTGTGTTCCTTATGTCCAATGTACTCTGGAATTTTGTTTTGGTTGCTGTCATTGCAGAAAACCCTGCTTCACAAAGACAGGATGTTGGAAATGACAGCAGGGTTTTCAGTGCTTTTGTGGCGATCTCAGGATATTCCACCTTGATTTGAATCCAAAATGTTTGCAGAGTTGAAGTTGTTTCAGACATACTTTTAAGCCCGCCGTCATTTGCAGTTTCAAGCAGCTGATCTTCCAGCACTGGCAAGGTTGATTCCCCTGGCTTGTTCACAAATAAGTCGCGGATCCATTCTTTATCAGTTCATGGGTCTTTTGTGGTTGGTAAGTAACGCTCAAACTCTTTTAATAGTAAAGATAGGTGATAGTGCACCAGTTGAGAGAATAAAGATCCAGACTCGGTCTCTTCCAAAATCCTTGCTAATGTTTGAAACATGTCAAATATCCCTATGTTCACTCTCTGTCCCTGCAGTTCCAGTTTATCTTTGAATGCAGACACTTTATCTGCCAACTTAAAGACAGTTGTCCTTCTCCCATGAAGTGACAGATTGAGTTCGTTCGTTGAGCAGGCTGAATACGTCACATAAGTAAGCAAGTTTTGTGATCCATTCTGTGTTACTGAAATGTACTGCCAGTGGTGACTGTTTATCTAAAAGAAATTTCTGGAGCGGCTCTCGTAACTCAAATACTCTGGCCAGCGATCTACCTATAGAAAGCCATCTAACTTCTGTGTATAAGAGAAGACATTTGTGCTCTGCATCCATCTCCTCACAAAGCTGCTTGAACAGCCGTGAGTTAAGGGCATGTACTTTGATGTGGTTAATAACTTTAATGACATCATTCAAACACTGTTAAGTTCAGGTGACATTTTTCTGCTAACCAACAGTTCTCTGTGAATGACACAGTGCGTAGACTCACATTCAGGTGCAACTTCCTTGACTCAAGCACTGAAACCAGAAAGCTGTCCAGTCATGGCAGCAGCTCCATCTGTGCATACACCGACACTAAAGGACCAATTCAGTTTATCTGACGTAATCATTCAAAGACTTGAATAGTTCTGCAGCTGTGGTGTTGGTTGGCAATGATAATGCACATAACATATCCTCATGTACATCCGCCTGAAATATATATTGCACAAAAACAAGCAGTATTGCCTTGTTGTCAACATCAGTGGACTCATCAGCCTGGATTGCATACCATGGTGACTCATTAATCCTGTCTTAACAATTGTGCCTCAATGACCTCTGCTATTTCATCAATTCATCTGGTGACGGTGCTAGCTGAAAGAGGAACCTGTGCTACCTTTTTAACTGCAGACTCTCCAAAAAGTTGACGACAAATGTCCTTAGCAGTAGGCGAGATCAAGTCTTCACAAATAATAAAAGGCTTCTTAGCCTTAGCAGTATGGTTAGCCACTAAGTATGATGCTTTCAGTGCAGACAGATTTGTTGATGAGGTGGCCTTCAGTAATTGCTTCTGTCCTTTGTGGTCACTTTTTTTTCTTTCAAAAAACTCCAAAGGCTTGTCTTTTAATGCAGGGTGCTTAGTCTCCATGTGGTGAAGTAGTTTGGAAAGCTTCATGGCCTCACTGGATAGCCGGTCACCACATATTATACAGAGCGGGCTTGGAGCATAGAATCACCAGTCACAATAAATCCATAGTTTAAGTAGGACTCTTGGTATTTTCTTTTACATGCAGCTTTCTTTTTGGTGGCAGTCTTAGAGTCTTCTGCTGTCTTATCATCACTGGGTCTTTCTCCTTTTCCAAAGAAGCTCTCCAGAGATGTTTGTTTTTTACTCATTTTAAAAAATGAAGGGTAAACAAGTAAACAGTGTAAACTGGTAAAATAACAAATGTTACACTAGTCCAGGAATAACTACTATTAAAGTAATGTATTCAATAGGTTTGAAATAAGCCCTTTCCTTTTTCACAGAAAACGTTATCAGATAAAAACCATTAAAAACAGGAAGACAGTTTATAAAACTTATATTATATTAATATAAAATGTATAAACTAATTCTTCATGTTTTTAGTGGTTTTTATCCGATGAAGTTTTCTGTGAAAAACAAAAGAGCTTATCTGAAACCTATGAAATAAAATCACTTTACGGCAGTTACTCCTGGTGTAGCTGCTATTTGCTGTTTTACTCATTTTACTTGTGGGGGAGGTTGTGTGGTTTGATCGAGGTAGGTAAAGCTAATGGGAACCTTTACTGACTTAAGCTTTAACAGCAGTGTTTAAAGTATGTCTCTATCTGGTTCTGTCCAGATTAATTCTGTCAGAGTTTGAGTGGTATGGTCGAGGTAGGTAAAGCTAATGGCAACCTTTATTTAAGTTTTAACTGCAGTATTTAAATTAAAATATGCCCCTATTATTTGGTTCGGTCCAGATATATTATGCCGGATGTTGAGTGCTATGGTTAAGGTTCATAAATCTGTATTGTTTTTTTTAAGTTTTAAGAGCAGTATTTACAGTCTATTATCTCTTTGATTTTGTCCTGATTAATTGTGCCAGCGTTTGAGTGGTACCTCTCAGGTGTACAGATTTTTGCAGAATGTCCAGATTTTTGCTTCATATTTTTTATCTGTGCCTCATAAAATTTGTGATTTTCTGACAAATGACTGGGATGATTTGAGAATTGAAGTCACTAAATAATGATATACATTTGTGTTTCAGACTTCATATCCTTCAGGAAAATGCATGCTAAGATAAATCCCATTATTCTAGCAACTAAGTTTTCTAACTGAGATGTTTATAAGAGCAATATTTAAAATCTGACCCTATTTTTGAGCCTTTCTTCCCCCATTCTGTCAGGGTTTGTCCAAATGTATTGAGCTAAGAGGTTCAGACTATGGAGGTATGCATGCTGCTGCCATGGATCACTCTCACTCGTCGCTGTCTCTCTCTCTCTCTCTCTCTCTATTTCACACACACACACACACACACACACACACACACACACACACACACACACACACACACACACACACACACACACACAGTCATTTCCTTATTCATACCTACTTTCATTCACACATCGCTCTCACTCTTCTGATCACACACACACACACACACACACACACAGCCACTTCTTCATTCATTCACACATCGCTCTCACTCTTCTGATCTCACACACACAGTCACTTCTTCATTCATTCATTCCTGCATTCATTCACACATCGCTCTCACTCTCCCGATGTCTCACACACACACACACACACACACACACACACACACACACACACACACACACACACACACATGCACACACACACACATACATACATACACACACACACACATACACACACACACACACACACACACACACACACACACACACACACACACACACACACACTTTTGCTTTCATGCACGCATTCACTCACATGCAGACAGACACATACACACTCATACAGGCATTCACTTACCTGATGGCCCAGTTCCAAGTGTTCCACAGCCTGGTACCAGTCTGCAGCCCAGTGGTTGGAGACTGCTGTAATATAGTATATGTAAATATAACAATATAACACCAGGAATTTGAAGTTGAATTAAGAGAGTAGAAAATAGCATAGAGGAAGGAAAGAATCTAGAAGAAACAGGGAATTGTAGGTAGACAGAGAATAAATGAGAGAGAAAGGGGGATGTTCCTGTTAAAATGTGGTGTTTTCTGGAAAATCACTGACTGGTCACTAAATAATGACCAGACCTTTGAGTTTCAGAACTGCATAGCCTTCAGAGAATGCATGCTAACACATCATGTTATTCTATCATTTTTGTAAGTTTATAGGAGCAAGATTTAAAATCTGTGTGTATATTCGGTCCTTTGTCCCCCTTCCTCCCTCACATTATTTTAAGTTTTGTCCAGATATCTTGTGCTAATAGTTTGTGGTATAGCTCCATATTTTTTTTATTTTTGACTGTCCCTTTTAAAATGTGTTTTCTGGCAAATCACTGACTGATGTCACTAATGTCCGGGACATTTAAGTTTCAGAATTGCATGTCCTTCACAAAATGCATGCTAACACATATCCTGGTATTTCAGCATTTTTTTAAGTTTATAGGAGCAATATTTAAAATCTGTCCATATGTTTGAGGTCTTTTGGTCTCCCAATTATTTTATGCTTCGTCCAGATTTCTTGAGGTTGAGAGATGTGTGACACACTGTCAAGACTTTTGCTTCATATTTTTGGTATTACCCATTTGGTAGTGTGTTTAATAATCCATGTATTAATAAAGCTGTATTCCTGGAAGTAGTTTTAGGTGTTTGCTATGGGATTTGCAGATTTGTAGAGTTTGCTTCAAGGGGGGCCAATTTCAGGACAGTGCTTTGACTTTCTTGGGGAAAGTGTTCAGCCGTCATAGATAGTGGGTGTACTTGCATTCTGTTTAAATGATTTGAAATGTAGAAATCAGCTTTCATTGTTTGCCGTGCTTGTTGAGTTATGTATATTTAGTGGGGAAATGTCCGTGACATTTATTACTTTTAGTTTGAACATTATGGGTTCTTTTGTTCTTTTTCTGGCAGAAACAATGTTCAGTCTATTTTTTCCTGTGGTGAAATGCATTCTTTAATTAGTTTGAGACTATCCATCTATAAACTTGCATTTTTTAAGTCGTTCTGCCTCTAAAATATTAGCTATGATTGTTTTTTTCTGATAAAATTGAGTATTTGGAGTGTACCAAGTTCTGTAAGTCTGTGAGCATTCAATAGACAACATTTTGCTTTAGTATTACAGGTGGTAGCTATGGTGGTGTGGGCACATAGGAATGATAACTGCCATTTGTTTACTTTTACTTTTTTAGTATGTTTATTATGAACATATACATATATAAGTTTTAGGAGCATGTGTACTGTGGGTATATGTGCATACGTAGGTTTTAGTGCTATTATATGCACAGGCAGTACCTACTTAAGTATTTTTGGAAGCAATCTAACAGGTCGTACCTTATGTTAGTGCACAAGAATAAGTATTTGCAAAGGTATATCCTTTAGAAAGTGTTTGTTGCTACAAAACCTTTTCTAACAAATGTAGTGCAAAGGAAACCCAAAATACAACCCCTCTATGATTTTGGCCTTTTGCTTCCCAGAAAAATATTTGCCTTTGTCCCCAGTTTTCTGAATATGGCAAGTTAAGGTATGAGGGTGTAGTGCATGCCAAGTGCATTGAAAAAGGTCGGATTTTCTCACCACCTTTGAATATCTTGATCAGTCATGATCATACTTGTCACTGATTGTCATACTTTATATCTGTTTGAAAATATTTCTGTAAAATAAATCTTGTGAGGTTCAGGTTGGCTAAGTAATGACTGATCTATAACTATGTGGTATAATATAGCCATATTTTGCAATAATGAGTATTTTACTTGATATGTTATGAACCATTTGCAATAATAAGCTTTTTGTTGGCTAGGGATACATTATGAATCATTTGCAATACTGAACTTTTACCTGTATACATTATAAATTATTTGCAATAATGAGATTTTCCTTGTATGCGTTGTGAATCATTTGCAGTAATGCTTATTCAGATTTCATGCCCATATATGTTGGTATGTATTAAATTTGCTTCCTAAGTTGCACACATTTGTAGACATTTCTGGCTTGGTTTCTCATCCTGTATCTGAACCATTACAGTTATGCAAAGTAATGGCTGAATCACACAACGGCCTGGTACAAGCCACAATGGAAAGTGGAGCAATGCAAACTTTCTTACACTTTTATAGTGAGCAGCTCTGGAGGGTAACACTTTCTGATTAATATTCGGCATCATAGAAGCTTCATTTTACTTTATACTTCATGATACACTTGTTACATTGAAGTTTTTCTAATACACCCTGTTTTCTCCAGAGATGTTGCCTCTGAGAAGAAGAAACAAATGACTACATTCCAAAGCAGCTGGGAGGTCAGCTTGGACTGGGTAATGGAAACAGGTGTATTCCTGGATATGCTTTTTGCAAGCTGTGTGCTACCAATATCAATGTTGGACGTGGAGGGAGGAATAAGCTACAGCAACACATGGATACCACAAAATACAAGATGAGCACCAAACATTCCACTGGGAGGAAGGTGACAGAAATTATTGCCATTCAGCAAACTATCTCTAAAGTATTGTTGGCTGAAGTAGCCTTTGAGTCTGCTTGCTGAACACAACCTGCCTTTTGTGACTGGGGACCATTTCTTGCATTACAAGAAGAGGTACTGCATGGATCTAGAGGCTGCTTGCATTGGGTATAATGGAGCCAAAGTATCATCAGAATGCTGCACAAATGTGTCAGAAAGTGCCGTATTGTTTGCACCTCAACCAGAGTACAGATATGGGGGATAACAAACTGCTTGTAATTTTACTTTTTTTTTTGACCATGCGAGTGGTAAAAATGTTGTTAAATTCTTTGACATGCCTGCTTTTGTCATTGGAGCTTGACAAGCCATTTCTGACTTCGTATTGGAGACTCTGAGCAAGTTTGACATTTCTGTGAGTAACATGGTGGCTTATTCTTGGGACAGTGCTGCATCCAGGATTTGTAAACGGATGTCTGCACTGTTCAGACTGAAAGAGCTTAATCTCCATTTTTCAACACGGGCTGCTTATGATACATTGCAGATTTATGCTTTAAATCTGGTGAAAGCAATGGCTGCACCTGTACAGGAATTGATATCTGACATTTATTGTCATTTTTCTAGCAGTGCACAGCATCAACAGAAGCTTAAAGAATTTGCACTGTTCATGGATAGTTAACCTCTCAGAATTATCAGATATGCCCCCAGTCAATGGCTAAGTTTGTCAAAAGACATCAAAAGAGTGCTTGCCTTGTGCCCCACCGTGAGATCCTACTTCATGTCCTATGAGCAACAGTTTGTTGACGTGGGTCTAATAGCTGAGCTACTGCAGAGCCATGATATTAAGGTGGCATTCCTATTCCTACATTATGCTATTAAACCATTCCAGAACTTCAATGTGTAAATGCAAGGCAGGAAAAGCAATTGCTCACCTTGCATAATGACATCCAGAAAGTACTACAGGTATATGCTAGTAGGGTACTCAAACCACTAATTGCTAGGCAGTTTCTGGGCAGTGTAAGTACTATTGATTCACTTATTGAAGTACAAGATAACCATAGCCGGCCTTAGGCATAGGCCAACTAGGCGGTCGCCTAGGGCGTCACTGTAGTAGGGGCACTTTTCCAGTATGTGTTTGGTGTAGGTAGACCAGGATGGGGCACCAGGTGTTGTGGTGGGGGATGCCAAGGAGCCCTTTTGCTTAGGGCAGCAGTTGACGTAAGGCCGCTCCTGAAGATAACATCCTGTAAAACAGTGAAATCTGTATTGATTCTGATGCTGGAACCTATTTGGATGACAATATGGATGATATCAGGGGTACAATACTAGAGCAGACATTTTTCAAGAGAGCCAAGCAGATGTTCTTCATACCACATTGCTGCAGTCCTAACACTTGGGTAGTCCGCTGTCCCAGTCGGCCCGAATACCAAAGTATAAGGCTGACGTCGGTCAAGGCGCATTAGTCTGACGTCAGGACGTCAGGGTACAAATGCGCATGACCGACGTCATTTCCTCAGTCTTTTTTGCCGCATGGTCCGATGCAGAAGCAGTTTTGCAAGTGCAGGTTGGCGTTCTGAGATTTTCCGAAGTCGGAGTTTCAGACCGAATCCAAGTTGGCTAAGTACCCCGTTGGGGAATATTTTGTTTTTTTCTTGCCTCAGTATTTTACCGGATGTCAGAAAAAGTGAATAACTGTATTTCTTGTGGGAAACAGATACCTCATAGGGATTACCATACCTTGTGTATACCTTGCTTAGGGCCTGAGCACGACGTTGTTGGCTGTCGCTCTTGTGCTAGATTTAACAAACGCACTATAAAGAGAAGATTAGATTGTGCCAGGTTAGTTTTTGGGAAGCGGTGTAATTATAAAATGCCTTCGGATGCCCCGACGCCCGCTTCGTCAAAGAAGCGCAAGGACAAAACAGCAAAGCCTAGGCTGGAAGAACCGTCCGTACCGGACGTCGGTTCTTTAGAGGGCTCGGTGGAGCCAGGGTTCAGCCAGAAATTTCTTTGGAATCCCAGGGAGAGACTTTATTACTGCAAGATGTGACCTCTCAGGAGGTAGGCCAGGCGGAAGGGGCTTCTCAGGTAGCTGTTCTTCCCTCCCTTCCTAAGGTGGTTAGGCCCTCCCCTGCTGTTTCCAAGGCTTCTCCCAGGGGCAGGCCAGGTTTTGTTTCAGGTGTTACCCCTAGTTCTTCAGGGTCTGTACCTAAGAAGCATATGCTTAAGATGGCAGAAGATTTGATTACAATGATTAGAGGTTCTATGCCCCCTCCTGATAAGAGGCCTAGGGTGGAACCTGAGCTTGGGAGTTTTGAGCAGTGTTCGGATGCTTCTGAGTCTTGGCTGAAGACTTGCAGGAGTATTCCCTTACTCTGATTCTGATGTAGATGATTCTACTCCTTCTGCTTCTCCTCCTGAGGATTTTTCATTTTCAGAGACTCTTCATTCCATGAGGGAGCATTTTAAATGGGAAGGTCAGGATTTCTCTGATTCCAGGAAAAGGCTTAGGGAATTTTTGTTTCTTCCCCAGCATAGGCCTTTAGCTATACCTCCTGTTCTAGATGTGGTGGAGGATGTTTTGCAGAGGCTTCTCTGAACCCTGACTCTTTGCCTCCTGCTCCAGTTAAACCGGATAGATATTATAGGGTGCCTGAAGCTCATAAGTATCTTTTTAAGAGTCCTAGGGCAGACCCAGAAACTGTTTCACAGGGGCCTAAAGGTGTTAAGGCTTCTGTTGTTAAAAATCCTGTTCCTCCAGATAAAGAGGCAAGGGCTTTGGATAGATGGGGAAAGAAAGTGTATACTTCTTCCACTTTGGCCATGAGAGCTTTAAATTGCCAGTTTCACATGTTGAAATACCAAAATTATCTCCTTTCACAATTAAAGTCTAAGGTAGATGCTTTGGCGGAAGGTATTGAGTGTAAAGAGTTGCAGGATTTAGTTCATGTTTCTGAACAGGTGGGTAAGCATTCTTTGCAATGTGGTTTTGATGCTGTGCAGGCCTCTTCGAGGGTGGCTGCCACTGGTTCGGTTCTTCGCAGGCACGCCTGCTTGAGGGATCAGAATTTAGCTGAGCATGTGAAAACAAGGATTTTAGATGCTCCTTTACAATCTGATGTGTTGTTTGGTTCGCCTGTGGAAGCAGTTCTAAAGAAAATGGAAGACAAGGCTAAGTCTATGCAGACTGTTAAAGATTTTTTGCATGTTCAGCCTCGGAAGTTTAGTAGAAATTGGCCTACCAAGGGGTGGACATATCCTGCTTATGATTCCCAGTCTAGGGGTAGGTCTAGACGTGGTAGAGGCAGAGCTCAAGGTTCTTTTAGGCCTAGAACAGGGAGTTCACCTGCTCAGTCTTCTAGTGAGGGCAGGGGTCAGTCCTTTCGTAAACAGACCCAATGACCTGCCTTTTCAGCTGCCAGAATCTTCTCGTCTGGCAGCACCTTTGGGAGGAAGGTTGGCACTTTTCAAAGAAAACTGGAGTTTAATTACCCAAGACAGATGGGTATTGGATATCATTCACCACGGTTACAGGTTTTATTTCCATACCTTGCCTCCTTTCAAAGGCATGCCAGACATTCCTCCTCAACAAAGGAAAGAGGCTCACAAGCAAATTTCTCTGTTGCTCCAAATAGGGGCCATTCAGCCGGTTCCTGTGCCAGAAAGAGGCCTAGGATTTTATTCTCGCCTGTTCCTAGTACCAAAAAAGGGGAACACGTGGAGACCAATTTTGGATCTGTCTATCCTCAACACTTATCTGGACATTCCCAAGTTCAAAATGTTGACGTTACAACAGCTTTTACCTCTGCTGGGCAAAGATCACTGGATGGTAACTTTGGATCTCAAGGAAGCTTACCTTCATGTTCCTATCAGACAAATTTGCAGGAAGTATCTGCGTTTTCGAGCTGGGAATTCTCATTATCAGTTCTCTGCATTGCCCTTTGGCTTATCTACTGCGCCCAGAGTATTCACAAAGGTTCTGGCTCCAGTGATAGCTTTCTTCAGGCTAAAAGGAATACAAATCTATCCTTATTTGGATGATTGCCTGATTCTGGCTCAAGGAAGGGACGTGCTTCTTCAGCATTTGGAATATGTGATAGCAGTGCTAAGATGCCTAGGGTATTCTGTGAACGAAATAAAGTCCAGTCTAGTACCCTCTCAAGACATGTGCTTTCTGGGTGTGAGACTGAATACAGCAACCCAGATGGCCTTTTTAACCCCGGACAAACAAAAGAATCTTTCTCTCTACTTCCATCAACTATCTCATCAGTCCGGGCTGACTGCAAGGACAGTCCTTCAAGCCTTAGGGTTCATGGCATCTTGTATTCTGGTACTTCCCAATGCCAAACTGCATATGAGGAAGCTACAATGGTATCTCAAAAATGTATGGACACAGCACTGCCAGGATTTGGACACTGTCATTCAAATAATACCTTGCATTCAAAAGGAATTTTTGTGGTGGGCTCAGGAATGTCACCTAAACAAGGGACTCTCTGTGACCCGGCCAGAGGCGAGTCAGATTCTAACGACAGATGCCTCAGACACAGCTTGGGGAGCTCATCTGAATGGAAAGTGGATACAAGACAAGTGGCCTGCCAGACTGCAGCATCTACATATCAACATGAAGGAGATGTTAGCAGTCCAGTTTGCATTACTGGCTTTCAAGGATTTACTTCTTCCAGGGCAGGTGTTGATTCAGACAGACAACACAACTGTCATGTGGTACATCAACAAACAAGGGGGAACACATTCTTATCCTCTATGCAGGCAAGCAATGATTTTGTGGGAAACTGCGTTAAGCTTGCAACTGAATCTTCAAGCAAGGTTTCTGCCAGGGGCACAGAACTCCTTAGCAGATGTGTTAAGCAGGCAAATCATGGATCCCCACGAGTGGAAACTGGATCTTCATGTATTTCAAACATTGACAGTGTCATGCGGAACTCCAGACATAGATCTGTTCGCTTCTCCACTAAACCACCAGCTGCCAAAGTTTTGCACGAAAAGGTTTCATCACACAGCCTGGAAAGTGGATGCTCTTTCTTTCAGTTGGAAAAATCTTCATGTGTATGCCTTTCCACCTCTGCCTCTCCTCCCAAAGGTACTCCTAAAGGTCAGACAAGACAAGCCAAGGATGATTTTAATAGCTCCAGATTGGCCTCGGCAGCACTGGTACCCATTGCTGAGGAGTCTGGTAAGGAAGCCTCCATGGCCCTTACCTTTGATTCCACACCTATTGTCTCAGAAGGACGGGCATCTACTCAATGTCAAGCTTCACTCTCTTCATCTAACAGCCTGGCATATTCTGTTTTGAACCATAGCAGGTCTCAGCTTCCTCAACAAGTTTTGAATGTGATTATGGAAGCCAGAAGACCTAGTACAAGGAAAGTGTACGCAGGAAAATGGAAGAGATTTTTATTTTGGTGTGCAGCAAAGGATTTGGATGTTTCTGAGCCAAATTTGAGTGTGGCTCTTCAATATCTTACTGAGTTATTGGACAAAGGTTTGTCTTTCTCTTCCATTAAGATTCATGCTGCAGCAATTTCAGCTCACTATGATTGTGACCCACCATTGTTTTCTCATCCTTTGTTCAAGCAATTTCTTAGAGGGGCAAAGAATATAAGACCCCCACGTAGAGCTCCTACTCCTGCTTGGGACCTCAATTTTGTGTTGGAGAAACTTACTCTACAACCTTTTGAGCCTGCGGCTACTGCTGAGTTGAAATACTTGTCATGGAAGACTGCTTTTTTGTTGGCCATTACTTCTGCAGGAAGGGTTTCTGAATTGCAGGCCCTTATGGCGGTTGAGCCTTTTTTGATTTTCCATAAGGATAGGGTATCATTACGTACTAATCCTTCCTTTATGCCTAAGGTGGTTTCTAGTGTGGCTTTAAACCAAACTATTCATTTGCCTACTTTTTATGCAGATCCCCAAAATAAGGGGGAAAAGATTTTGCACACTTTAGATGTACACAGGCAGTTGCGTTATTATTTAAGCGGGACTAAGGATTTTAGGCAGTCTCAGCAGTTGTTTGTTTCTTTTGCTTTGAGTTCTCAGGGCAAGCCTGTGTCAAAACAAACTATTTCTAAGTGGATTGGGTTTTGCATTGCATTTTGTTATTCCCATCATGGCAAGGAGATTCCAGCTGGGATTAGGCCTCATTCCACTAGGGCTACTGCCACTTCAACAGCATTTCTAAGGGGTGGCAACTAAGGATATTTTGGAGGCAGCTACTTGGAGTTCAGTGCATACTTTCTCTAAGCATTACCACCTTCCTCTCTACTCTAAATCTAGGGCTGGTTTTGCCACAGCTATTTTGCAGGGCATGTTGTCAGCTCCTGCTTCTTTATGATTTGCCAGCCTCCCTTACCTCTGCTTTGGGATTCTACCCAAGTGTTAGGACTGCAGCAATGTGGTATGAAGAACATAGTACAGTTTTGTACCTACCATAAATGTAGATGTTCGAAGATCCACATTGCTGCAGTCCAATTTACCCTCCCTCCTTCCCCTCTGCGTTTAGGGGTGGTTGTGTGGATGGGATTGTACCTTTCTGACTTTGTATATATATTATACATATATTTGGTACAGGGGTGTTTGGTGTGTTGTTGTTTTTTGGTTTGGCCTTATCTTTTTAGGGTCTTCTGACATCTGGGGCAAGAAAAGACTGAGGAAATGACGTCGGTCATGCGCATTTGTACCCTGACGTCCTGACGTCAGACTAATGCGCCTTGACCGACGTCAGCCTTATACTTTGGTATTCGGGCCGACTGGGACAGCGGACTACCCAAGTGTTAGGACTGCAGCAATGTGGATCTTCGAACATCTACATTTATGGTAGGTACAAAACTGTACTTTTTACTTTGCAGTCGTACTCAAAGTGAAAAAAACATTTCCCAGCAAGAAATCCTCTGCTGCAGAAAGTAGCCAGCTTATTAGATCTGGCTATGAAACTACAGCTGTCTTCCACTAGTATTGCGGCTATTGTCACTCGTCTCGGTCTCTAAAGTTCACAAGTGGAGCATTGCAGACTGATTGATACATTTTCTGTGTATCAAATGACTGAGTGATCATTATGGATCAGGCACATGTAATTTCCTGAAGTATTGGTCCATAGTGCGTGATAGCCCTGTAGAACAAGACCTCCCAACATTTCAAAGACGAGTATGCAAACTGTGCTGTACTTGCCACGCTCAAACAGTGAAGCACAACAGGCATTTAGCTTGGTTCACAAAGTAAAAAACTGAGCTGTGATGGTCACTTGGCCCAAAAACATTAAACTCTTTATTAGCAGTAAAGATGATTGAGGATAATGATTGCTGCTGTGTCAAACATCCAAAGAACATGCTGGAAGCAGCAAGAAAGGCAATGGCTGCTTATAACAAACAACATTCCACGGCCTCAGTTGTAGAAACTGAGTCTGCCGCCAGGATATAGTTGAATAACTTTTAGTTTTTCATATGACCGTAGGGCAATGATGTGTAGAACTGAAGCAAATAGGCAGTGCAGCAATAGTCTGAATGTAAATTGTCTTAATTATTTTTTACGTATGTGTTTGTGCTTTACAATGTTTCAGCACCTGTCTTTATAAAACTGGAACTCGTGTGTAAGGGGTGGGCATGTATTACTTTGTTTGTACAGTTGTGTGAAGATATGAATAATGTTATATTTTAAGCATCATGTTATAATGCATCTTACTTCAAGGGAAAGAAAAGAGTATGATCCTAGCTGGCCACATAGAACAGCTGAAATATAAACAATGTCCTCAGCTTCTGGCACTCAAGAGAAATACAAATACATTATCTAAAAAATCATTACCTCTCTCATCTTGGAAATGTGTAGAGATTTGCTTGTATTATCACAGAGCATGCAGATGGGGTTGGCATAATGGCTAGATTAGTTACTTCACTAATACGAAGTAGAACGTTTGATTCTGACCTCTTCTTATTGACTAAGGTTATAATATTCTGCAGACTGATAGCCTAGTATTTACGTATTAGTATAGCACTTTTTTTCATCTCTCTCTTGGCTTAACGGTTAAGGTGTTAACACAGAGGTAAAGTACCGAGTTTGATTTTCACCTTTGAAGGGAAACTAGCTAGGCTTATAATTGCCTGCAAGGGCAGCTAGCCTCATACTTACTATGAGCTATGTCATCATATCTTCTGCATAGATGATGGTATCTTTAAAATGCAAATGCATACATAAATGTCAGTTAAATACAAACAGTGAAATGCACAAAACTTTCAAAGACACACATTAGTAGCACTTTCATGCTTGGACAAGTTGTCCAGAGGGTCACTGTCACTATGATGCTGCTATTGCAGAAGTGCACTAAGAGCAGATGAGTTCAGAATTTGGTTGCACTTACTTTGGGTTCTTTTTGGGAAATGGCTGTAAACATTTAGCAGGAAAAACACTAAAAATAATTTGAAGATTCATACAATAAAAATGTTTCCTTTATGTCTCTGTGTGTTACATTTTGCCTATTCCAAGATTTCTAACATTCATATCACTTTTCACAAACTGCGCTGCGTTCACTGCCTTGTGACTTGTAATTTGTCTTGTGTGTCATTTTATAATAGGTCATGGGTGAAAATGGTACAAAGGGTATTTTTATTACCAAGGTAAACAAAAGAAAAAGTTCATGCTATCTCAAGCCATACTTGTAAAACTGCTAATGAGCAACAGCAATCAGCCAAGAGGACTACAGCTCTGAACTGGTAATGAGCTACTTCCTGTGCCAAGGGTGAGGGGCTTGATTCCTTTCACCTAAAATTTGCCCTTTGTTTGTGGGACTGAGCAAGTCACTAAACCATGCAGCAGTCCCATGCATTTCCTTAAAAGGGACAATTTGTCTATTGAATTTACCTGGCCAATAAACAGGAAACTAAAAATATTTTTGTTGCTAGACACTGTATTGTCTTTTTATTACATTGTGCTAATGCAAGCACTTTATCTTGACATACTGCATATGCTGAAAGTATGTTTTTTGGTGTTTATGGAACCATACCTCTCAAATGTACCTCATTTCGAGGAACGTTCCTCATTTGGGATCCTCAAAAGTTCCTGTTCCTCAAAGTTCCACATTGAAAGGATTTGCCATACATTTAGTGTTAGCATTTTATTTAACTTGTATCAGTGGTAAATAGAATTGAATTATATTATTTCATTAAAAGTACTATTCTATAAGTAAAGATATCACATTTTAGCCATCCTTTGAACTTCCTAGTTTAAGTTTTTTAATATGCCATTAGTAAGTGTTCCAAATTTTGTCCATTTTTTCCCACATTATAACAGGCAGTGTTCCTCATTTTGTAGATGGAAGGTTGAGAACTTTGTATGTAACTCCAGAGAATGCACGTAAAACTGGTCTACTTGGAGCACAGTAATTACCAGGTTAGCAAATAAAAAAAGAAAAAAAAATTGCTTTTTAATTCTGTCATTGAACAAGCAGTAACTGACAACAGTAGTCATTCATTTTGAAAACTATGTTGTTATGGTACAAGACTAGGTATAGTTGTTAGGGCATGGAATAAGGCACATTTGAGCCAGATCTGAGTGCACGCACCAGAGGTCAGCACACTCTTTAAAATTACTTATTGTTGTTACAAGTATAAAAACAGAATAAGCACCAAATACCACTATTTATTGATATGTACTAAGATAGCTGCCTTTGTGGGTTATTGTAATCTTAGCCAAATTCCACGGGTGAGAATCAAACCATTTACTTCTGGTATGAAAAGTAAACACCTTAACCATTACACCAAACCTGCATTAATTTAACAGTGAGCACCAAAACCAGTATAAAGAAGACTGCAAACAGGAGAATGTAGATATCAGTAAGGTGCTGTAACAGTTTAACATACAGTTATACATGGTATGCATTGCAGTAAGTAAAGTTAGCAGTAAGAGATTGATCACATTGGATTTTAGCTTCTAGGCTGTCAGTTGCTGTTAAAAAAAATAGAACTAATCATAGAGTGCCAATGTGCTTTACTTCACATGGTTAGGTATGCATGCTGCACCTGGATCAGTACATATTCACATTGGAGTCACATTGAAAATAGGTAGACTATTACATAGATAATGATGGACTTTTTCTGAGTGCTTACCTGAGCTGAAAAAAAACTGAACCATGAGTGGAGTCAAATGAAGTTAGTAACTGAAACATGACTAGAGCAATCTCAAATACTCTTAAATCCAATGAAATCTACAACCCGTACAACCTGAGCAAGCGCAAAATACAAAACTATTGCTTATAATAATTGACCGTGCACTGATACTCCATCAGCACATACAGTATGCCACTCAAAACAATGAACCATAAACTAGGACTTCTTTATAAAAGTCAAACCTTTTCTGTCTTAGAATTCATGTAAGATCAAAGCTAAAACGTATCTACTCCCTGTTCTCCTGTATTCCTCATCAACTTCAAATGAGCCACAGTCAACTCATTTCACCAGACTGGAGTGATTTTGGATAAGGTTGTCAAGTGTTCAGATAAATTAACCAAACACTTCACTGTCTTGCTGCAGCTACCTGATATGAAAGCTTAAACACGCATTATGCCAACAACATCTGCTTTAGCCCATAAAAATGCCTAACAACAACTAGTTATTAAACCGATGCACATCCCTCAGAGAACTGCATTTGCTGACACAACACTTTCTCCTTACTGTAAAATATAAAAATTGTAATTATGACTGTCTATACTCCGATACTGTGTAAAACATTACCAAAGTGTAAGACTTCCTCCCAAAAAACATTGCACATATCTCATCTCATCCACAAGTTTTAGTTGTTGAAAACTTACTAGCTAGCAAAACACTTGTCTCAGCATCGTAGCTAAGGTATTTTCTTATTCTGACCTTATTCTATCTATATTTTAAACTCCCAGTGAAATTATACCAGTCAACAAAGCAGTCCTGCTCTTCTCTGAGCACCATTACCAAGTCCACTCCTTATGCAGCCAAATCAAATGTGTCAGAACATCCTCAGTCATTTCCTTCTCCTCAAAGCTCAGGTAAACAAGTGGATAAAATAAGTATGTGCTGCATCCGCTGTTTGGACGCTAAACTCTGTGTGACTTTTTACAGAAACTATAAAATGTCCTATAGTTGTGACACTTTTCTGTGCTATAAATACTATATATAGACCCATGAACCTATGCAGTGTACCTCAAATGGTGATCACCTGTTAAATTATGCATATCACTGTTTAGCTAAGGATAATTGCCCTTACAAATACATGGAATATGGCGCATTTCTATCCAGGCCTTCACTGAAAAGGGTGTTTGCCCTGTCAGATTTTCCCAGTAATCAAAGGCAAGCAATAAAAATAATGTTTAGTGCCAGGTCAATATGGAACAAGCTTAGTCGTAAATGTTATATGTCAGACTAGCTCTTTTTAGTGTTCTGGTATTTATAATTAATACTTGGTTGTATAAAAATGTCAGGATCACTTACGTGTGGAAATTCCACTTTGGAAATAGATTATTCAGAGCCTTTAGGGATGCCACAGTGACTGTACATTTTTTAATTTGTATTTTTATTTAAACCAGATATAGGATGGACCAGGTTGACAGTGGAATTAGGTTCTGTGAATATTTCAGTGGACCATTAGCATAATGTATATCACTGGCAATTTACTATCTACCTGGTTATTTTTTTTTTTTCCTACAAGAGTTTAACGACTTCCTTGTTAGTACGGTCTTGCATCATCCAAGATTGTTTGGATTCATTTTTATACGTCAGTGATGAGTCTGTAGACGTTGCTATTGAAATATTTTATATTATGGATAGTTTGTTTGGCTGTCAGGGTATGTCAATGATTTGGACTATTTCTCTCTCGAGCTCCCGCCATACATACCACTTAGTAATGAGCTGGTGTGGTGTAGGAATTTGAAAAATATTGCTAGACATAATCCTATAAGCATGCTGGATCCTGTCATTAAGGAAAAAGAGTGTCAACATCTCAGAGCTCCTGGGGGCAGATTATAATTGAGCTTTCATCTGGAATAAGGATAGTTATTCATTCATTCCCTGATTACCTTCCTAGTCTGTTTTAGTGTTATGAGAAGTCTCAATCTATTCCTGTACAACAAGCTCAAGGCAGAGAAAATAGTTCTATACAGGGGATCAGCTGATCACAAGATGCACGCAGTCACATGCTTACCAACTCAGTCACACACATAAACACATTGCTTCTATGCCTATATCTGATGTCACAGAAAGTGACTTGCATTAATAAATGTATCCAACTACTTGGTGTGAGATGCCAAAAATGCTGTTGCTAACTCCAGACCCTGATCAAATCATCCAAAGACAAATATGAGTTAAAAATAGCCATCCAGTTGAAGGATAACAACAAAACCTTCTTTAACTATGTTAGAAATCTAAAACAATGTCCATCACTGCACAGAGCTAATAGTAAATGATATCTCCTCTTGGGCCTCGAGGACATAGCCAGTCAACTTGTGGACAAATTTAGCTGAAACAGTACCTCTCCTCCTAAAGTGCCAGCTCACATGCCCATATCTACACCTCACTCAAATGTTCTAAGAACAAATCCTCTCAGCACTATCTAAGGCCAGCAACACTACTTTTATTGACTTCTGTGATGGCTGCACACTGATCAACAGCTTAATTTCAGCTCTTCCAGTGTGAAAAAAGAAACCAAGAGATCCAATGTTGTCTATTTTTATCTGTTTAAACATATGGGTTGTAGGATCCGACTGGGTCCGGCCTCAGTGCCAAATTTGAAGCTTTATCAGTCCAGAGATCTGACTCCTCCCTTGCCCATAATTCCATAGGCTGTACCTTAGATGCTGAAATTTCATTTGCCACTCAAACATTACAGATGTGCACAGAGCTCTGTAGCAGTGGGTGATACATTTTTATTCTTACTGCTTCTCCTTTTCTACCATGAAAGCTTTTCTCTCACACTATTTCTTCCTTATTATTGTCAAAGTTTCTGTAGTTAGTTTAGATAGTTTATATAGTTAGGAATTTATAGTAGTTTAACTATCTTTCAAAGCTAAGGCCTTAGCCCCTCTCTCTGTGCTAGGATTATTAGCATTAATATTAAAAGAAAAGAGAGAGAGAAATAATTGTGTTTGAATTTTTCTGTAGTTTGGTTATACTGCCTTTGTACTTGACAGTTTTTTCTGTCAGGTACTCGACACGTTAGAGTCAACTGGGTTTAAAAAATGCTTGTGGGCACAAACGTCTGCCACAGGACCCACACCACAAATGTGTCTATTGCCTTAGTGCCTCACACTTTGATGTAGAATGTCGGTGTTGTGCAGCATTTAGTGTTAGGCCTCTTTAAACCTGATGGGAAAAACTTGTTTTAAAGGGGCTCCTTCCAGCTCAGACAGGGGTTACCCCTTCACCTTCTTTCCCTTCTTAAAAAAAGAAAAATCCAAATCAAATGGACAAGACAAAGATAGAAAGAAAAGGAAGATAAAGACGAGACTGAAGGAAAGGAGCAAGCCTTCCTCTAAAGCTTCCATGAAACATTCCCCACAACAGACAACCTTGGTCGGTCCCAACCCCAAGATTCCTAGAAGGCCTGATGCGACAACTCTTTGGGCTCAATCTCCTCCATGCACCAGTTACTCACCGGGACTAGTGAGGTCTAGACTTCAGTCACCAATCTAACAGGAATAGAGATATTCTCTGCCACCTTCAGTGGCATCATCCACTGTATCATCAAAAAACTTCACAGAACTCTATGTCAGTAGGATGATGAGGAAGTTCTTGAAGAAGCAGATGCAACTTAGGTTTATCTCAGTATTGTCCCCTGGAAAGTTACTGAGTTCTGGCCAACTTACCAGTTATACAGAAATCTATACCAGCTCACCCATCTGGTTCAGTATAATGGAATCCAACTGCAATCAGGGAACCTTTGTTGGCACTGGAGTTATGTTGTCGCTGCCCCCCCCCCCCCCCACACACACACACACAACTCTGATGCCTTCAGATCAAGATGAGACACAGAGCTGATTCATTGCTGAGGTTCAGGGGGAGGATGAATCAACACTGAGATTCTTGGAGCCATATCTCTTTCATGGGGTTTCGGCCCTGGACAACTTGAATTGGAGATCTGCTTCTGGGTCAAGGCTCTTTGGTGCCAAGGTTTCCCTCTCTTCTTTGGAATAGAGGAAGTTATTGGTTCCAGTGGCAGCATAGGCTTTTGGACTTTTGAAAGGGTTTTGGCAAATACCAAAGATAAGGTAGCATCAACCAGTTCATTTTCACTGAAAACCCGTCTGCAGTCTGTTTCTTCACCTCTTCATTCTGTTGGACAGGGACAAGCTGGTACCAAGGGCTTCTGAGGAAGTTTGCTTCATTAGTTCCCAATCCAGTTTCAAACCTTCTACTGTTCCCCAGAGCAGTAGCTTCTAAAAAATGGATGTGCAAATGGAAGCACCTAGACTGTTGTCCAGTATTTCACCAAAGATACTGACTTAGAGGAAGAGGAGAGTTCACCTCACTTCCTCTCTGAAGATATCACATTTAGTGATATTCTTGAATTATTCAGGCATAGAGGGGGGTTGGTGGTCACAAGACCCTTCTCCAGATGAGACAGTATTCTTGGAGGCTTTTGGTTCCAGACCAACATTGTCCTGGGTAGTACCTCCCATTGACCCACTTATTTATCTTATTCTTCAATGGGCATGGAAGGACTCTGATGTGGTGGAGCCCATCTGTAAGAAAACTGATAAAATTCTATCTGTATAGACTGCCAGGAAGCACAAGAGTAAGGGCCCACCAATAGATGCTATGGTGCTGGCAGTAGCCACCAAGAAAGGGTTATCAGAAGAAAGCTCATCTGTTCATCCTCCTAATAGAGAATCTATGGTAATGGACAGGTTTGGGAATGTGACCTATGCATCAGTGACTTTCACCCTTAGGTCATTGAACTTTCTAGCCAACGTAAAAAGATTCCGGAGACACTTGATCAAAGAGATCACCAAGTCACGCTCGAGGGTGTTACCTCTGGATGTTCAGAAAGTGGTGGACTTCCAGCTTTCTACCCTTCAATCCTCCAGTGTGTTATGCATTTGTTCTATAATGCAGTTGATGGTATGGCCAGAGCAGCAGGCAGCAGCATTGCCATGTGTCACCATGCTTAGATGCGACTTGGTGACTTTGTTGAAAGTTTTAATTAATCTTTTGTTAATATCCCTTATAAATAACGAACACCAAAACCAAGTAAAAAATATATGAAGAGGATCACCACAAGAGCACTGCACCATTGAATCCAGAAAATTTATTGAAAAAAGTTAAGCTCTTTTGTCAAAATCACAAGACTTCATCAGAACAAGAACAAATAAAAAATGCCATATTTAAATACCCTAACCCTTACAGCCATTGGTTGACAAAGCAAACATAATTTCCTGTAAAATAATTAAGCAGTTTAAAAAGACAGTAAGACATAATCACAGTAACTGCCCACTACAACACACCAATTGCCAACTACCAACCACATAGACATTAATGTATTGTGTATTGAAGTATGATTTAAAACACAGATCTTGACTAAAATCACATAAAAAAGCTGATTTTAGTTTTAATACAGAACTAATGGATAACTTGTCATTGAGCCCAGGTGGTTGACATGCATTTAATTTAATCTGCCACTTGAGCTCTAAATATTCAAGGAAGTCATCATCAGGCCCCACTCGTGGACCCAGGTCTACTTGTTCAAGTACGAAAAATTTAAAATAATGCGTCGGATGTACCTTTATATGCTTAAATAAAGCATTGGTTTCTTTGTTTTTCAGTATATCATAGTTGTGTTGATATATTCTTTGTCTGAGGACACTGATTGTCTTCCCCACATAGTACCCCTCACATACCATACATGTTGCAATATATACCACTCCCTTGGTGTAACAGTAACACTCCTTAATAGTAGTAATTTTACCATAGTTCCAGACTCTTAATGGAATCAGTGTCCAATATATAGGGGTGTTGTCTACACCTCCCACATTTAAAAGTTCCACCAAGGCCTGCCTTTAACTTTTTCCTCTCCATCAGGCCTTTCAAGGAGGTGCCCTTTTTGCAAACCACAAGAGGTTTTTCCTCCAACCTTTTGTTGATCTTCTCATCCAAACAAAAAAATGGTCCAGAAATCATAAATGATGCTTCTAATGTTAAAAGAATCCCTGGCGAAGGGCAGGACACATGCCCTAGTAAAACTGTCAGTTTTTACCAAACCAGAGGTTCTATTCAAACCTTCAGGCTTCTCCAAGAGTGTAGAATAAATACCCCCAGCTCTTTTTGATTTGACTTCTTCAGCTTGACAATGTTAAGGGGTAACCTCTTTTCTGCAACATACCCATTAGGACATCACATTCTTTAATAAAATCGTCCTGGTCAGACATTATTCTGGCCAATCTCACATATTGACCCTTGACAAGGAATTTTGTCTGATGCAGAGGGTGACAACTCTCAAAATGCAACAAAGAGTTAGAATAGGTAGGTTTTCTATAAAGGTGCGAAGTAAACCTACCCTTAAAGTGATCTTTCTTAATAGTAACATCCAGATAATTCAAGGTGTCAAGGTCCTTGGTCACGGTAAATTTCAAAAAGTTGGTGGTGTTGTTGATGTAAACGAAGAACCTATTCAGGTCATCTTTGCTCCCATGCCAAAATAAGACCATATCATCCAGGTACCGTCCATATAGTACCCACATGTTCTTGAATTCAGAGTTCATTACGTAGAGGTCTTCCCACTGTGCTAATACAGTGTTAGCAAATGACGGTGCGCAATATGCACCCATTGCCACCCCCTGCACCTGCTTGAATAAATGCCCCTCAAAAGTGATAAAATTGTTGTCCAGAACCATTTCCATACAGGACCTGATAGTAAGGATAGTGTCATGGTTCAATGTACTGTTTAAGTATAAATAGTCATGGAACCATTCTAGTCCAACATCATGGGGTATTACTGAGAAGAGGTCACAAATGTCAATGGTGACCAAGATTAAGTCCTCGTGGTACATACTCTTCTTAAATTTAGACAGAAAGTCCTAGGATTCCTTGATCACCAGGTCTCTGTTATCGAGGGTGTGCTTTTTAACAATGTTGTCAATATATTTAGTCAAACTGAATGTTTTAGAAGCTTTTGCATCAACAATCGTCCGTAAGGGGGTGTCAGAGATACTCCTATGTATTTTTAGGATTCCAAAAATGGTAGGAATCCTAGGATGCTTAGTTTCCAAGAATCTAGAAGTTTCTACAGTAATTTTGCTCATTGAGTAAAAGTTGTTCAATGTCTAACTCTATACGCCTGTAGGATATATTCAACTCGTTTTTGGAAACTTCTGTGTGTGTGTCACTATACAATAAGTCAGTCATTTTACTATTGTAATCACACACATCCATGATAACAATACCTCCCCCCTTATCCGGTTTCATATTCCTGATTTCATCATTCTCCAAAATATTACGGAGCAATGTAGTTTCTTGCCTAGTTAAATTATTGGCCCCATTATTGTCAAGAAGTTTTTTGTTATTGTTTTTGGCAACCACTTTTCTGAATTCATTTTCACAAAGGGTCTCATACATTTGTACTGTTGGGTGCATATCTAGAAGTTTCTACAGTAATTTTGCTAACTGTTAATTTAATCTGGATGTTACTATTAAGAAAGATCACTTTAAGGGTAGGTTTACTTCGCACCTTTATAGAAAACCTACCTATTCTAACTCTTTGTTGCATTTTGAGAGTTGCCACCCTCTGCATTAGACAAAATCCCTTGTCAAGAGTAGGTTTACTTTGCACCTTTATAGAAAACCTTCCTATTCTAACTCTTTTTTGCATTTTGAGAGTTGCCACCCTCTGCATCAGAAAAAATCCCTTGTCAAGGGTCAATATGTGAGATTGGCCAGAATGATGTCTGAACAGGACGATTTTATTAAAGAATGCGATGTCCTAATGGGTATGTTGCAGAAAAGAGGTTACCCCTTTAACATTGTCAATGACATAGCTGAAGAAGTCAAATCAAAAGGAGCTGGGGTATTTATTCTACACTCTTGGAGAAGCCTGAAGGTTTGAATAGAACCTCTGCTTTGGTAAAAACTGCAGTTTTACTAGGGCATGTGTCCTGCCCTTCACCATGGATTATTTTAACATTAGAAGCATCATTTATGATTTTTGGACAATTTTTTGTTTGGATGAGAAGATCAACAAAAGGTTGGTGGAAAAAACTCTTGTGGTTTACAAAAAGGGCACCTCCTTGAAAGGCCTAGCGGAGAGGAAAAAGTTAAAGTCAGGCCTTGGTGGAACTTTTAAATGTGGGAGGTGTGGACAATGCCCCTATATATTGGACACTGATTCCATTAGAGTCAGGAACTATGGCAAAATTACTACTATTAAGAAGTGTTACTGTTACACCAAGGGAGTGGTATATATTGCAACCTGTATGGTATGTGAGGGGTACTATGTGGGGAAGACAATCAGAGCCCCCAGACAAAGAATATATCAACACAACTGTGATATACTAAAAAACAAAAAAAATGCTTTATTTAAGCATATAAAGGTACATCTGACACATTATTTTAAATTTTTTGTACTTGAACAAGTAGACCTGGGTCCATGAGGGGGGCCCGATGATGACTTCCTTGAATATTTAGAGCTCAAGTGGCAGATTAAATTAAATGCATGTCAACCACTTGGACTCAATGACAAGTTATCCATTAGTTCTGTATTAAAACTAAAATCAGCTTTTTTATGTGATTTTATTCAAGATCTGTGTTTTAAATCATACTTCAATATACAATACATTAATGTCTATGTGGTTGGTAGGTGGCAATTAGTGTGTTGTAGTGGGCATTTACTGTGATTGTGTGTTACTGTGTTTTTAAACTGCTTAATTATTTTACAGGAAATGATGTTTGCTTTGTCAACCAATGGCTGTAAGGGTTAGGTTATTTAAATAGGTTCATAGGTTCATAGATTAGTACTAAGCTAACTGCCCTTGCGAGCCATTTTAAGCCTAGCCAATTATCCCTTGTGAGACTCAAACCCTGCACCTTGTGTTTGTAAGGCAAACACCTTAACCATTAGGCCACCCTCCCAACCCCAAATATGACATTTTTTGTTTGTTCTTGTTCTGATGAAGTCTTGTGATTTTGACGAAAGCGCTTAACTTTTTTCAATAAATTTTCTGGATTTAGTGCTGCAGTGTTCCTTTGGTGATCCTCTTCATATATTTTTTACTTGGTTTTGGTGTTTGTTATTTCTAAGTCTGTTTTAGTCATGGATGGAGGGGAGCAACCCGGTAGCACTGGCAGCATGGACTTGAACATTATTGCTCAAACGGTGGCAACATAGATAGATTAGGTTCATAGATCAGTACTAAGCTAACTGCCCTTGTGAGCCATTTTAAGCCTAGCCAAGTATCCCTTGTGAGACTCGAACCCTACACCATGTGTTTGTAAGGCAAACACCTTAACCATTAGGCCACCCTCCCAACCCAATAGATTCATAGATTATTACTAGGCTAATTGCCCTTGCAAGCCATTTTAAGCCTAGCCCAATTATCCCTTGTGAGACTCAAACCCTGCACCTTGTGTTTGTAAGGCAAACACCTTAACCATTAGGCCATCCTCCCACAACACTTGCATCTACCGTTGCTGGGCTTTCCGCTAAGGTAGAGTCACTTCTGGGTCAGTTAGCGGATCATCGTAGTCAGGGGCTCAATAATATTAGTATATCGAGTCCTGACATCTCAATGATTACTCCAGCACAAAGGAGCACTAATTCTAACAATCACTCTTATGAATGAGGTCTGGTAGGCAGCAGTAACGTTAATGGGAGAGGACTAGCATCTAGCAACACGCTAGATGCACGTAATGACAACATGCCATCATTTTCAGTGGAGCTCAGGAACGGAATTATCTGATGGACAGATTATGAATACTACCAACCAACACAGCAGTCTTGAGCAACAGTTCTGGGGTTTTAAGGAAGCCTTATTCAGGTACAAACGTTTGCTATTGGAAAATAAATTTCTGCATGAGTTTGTAAGGAGAGAGCAGATTCCAAAGGGCCTTCGGACATGGAAATATCCGACTGGGCTTATTAAGGACTCACAGTTACAATGGGACTTAAAGAACTTTTTCAATAAGCAAGGTTGTGAGTTGTTAAACATTTTTATTACTGATAACAATAAGAAAATGGCTGCTATTTTAAAAGACATTAACAAACTTACTACTGAAATTAAGCATGATTTATTATTTGAACACAGGTTGGTTAAATTTAACAATTTATTTAAAAGTGTTGATAATGACTTGGTGCAACTGCAAAAAAGGAAAGAAAGAAAACTGTTCAGGGATAAAACTGATTATGATGAGGGGAGAGCATACCCTGACCCACCCCCGGGCCAACAAGCTAGGTGGGCTGAAATATGTGAAGAGGTTAATGTAATTAATGAAGATGATGATGTGGTAGATTCAGTGGATGACAATGCCCCTTTAGAGCCACCGCCTCTGAGAAGATCCCAGCTATTGATGAATCAGAGGGGGGGAGACAAGGGAATGGAGGGTATGGACAACTGAATTATCAGAATCAATGGAGGAGGGGGAGACAACAACAACACTATTGGAGGTGATGAATGATACCAATGAAAGGGATGGGATGTATGAATGTACCATTGTGAAGAATCTTGAGCCTGATTTCAGCATTTACAATTGTAGTAGGACAACTGTGAGTACTGATTGTGCAGAACTGTTCTCAAAAGGGCTCAACTTTGTGCCAACAGCTGGTAGTGACATTGTCAATACTATTTTGGAGCTTAAATTATTCACTAGGAAGTTGAATTTGGAACTGTTTTTTTCACAAGAGGGGGCTGGATAATACATGTTGCAGGGAAATCTAGGCCGATTAAATAGACCAAGTACTTTCATTCTCCCTATGCACCCAACAGTACAAATGTATGAGACCCTTTGTGAAAATGAATTCAGAAAAGTGGTTGCCAAAAACAATAACAAAAAACTTCTTGACAATAATGAGGCCAATAATTTAACTAGGCAAGAAACTACATTGCTCTGTAATATTTTGGAGAATGATGAAATCAGGAATATGAAACCGGATAAGCGGGGAGGCATTGTTATCATGGATGTGTGTGATTACAGTAGTAAAATGACTGGCTTATTGTATAGTGACACACACACAGAGGTTTCCAAAAACAAGTTGAATATATCCTACAGGCGTATAGATTTAGACATTGAACAACTTTTACTCAATGAGCAAAATTCCTGTAGAAACTTCTAGATTCTTGGAAACTAAGCATCCTAGGATTCCTACCATTTTTGGAATCCTAAAAATACATAAGAGTATCTCTGACACCCCCTTACGACCGATTGTCGATGCAAAAGCTTCTAAAACCTTCAGTTTGGCTAAATATATTGACAACACTGTTAAGCACACCCTTGATAACAGAGACCTGGTGATCAAGGACTCCTAGGACTTTCTGTCTAAATTTAAGAACAGTATGTACCACGAGGACTTGATCTTGGTCACCATTGACATTTGTGACCTCTTCTCAGTAATACCCCATGATGTTGGACTAGAATGGTTCCATGACTATTTATACTTAAACAGTACATTGAACCATGACACTATCCTTACTATCAGGTCCTGTATGGAAATGGTTCTGGACAACAATTTTATCACTTTTGAGGGGCATTTATTCAAGCAGGTGCAGGGGGTGGCAATGGGTGCATGTTGCGCACTGCCATTTGCTAACACTGTATTAGCAGTGAGAAGACCTCTACGTAATGAAATCTGAATTCAAGAACATGTGGGTACTATATGGATGGTACCTGGATGATATGGTCTTATTTTGGCATGGGAACAAAGATGACCTAAATAGGTTCTTTGTTTACATCAACAACACCACCAACTTTTTAAAATTTACCATGACCAAGGACCTTGACACCTTGAATTATCTGGATGTTACTATTAAGAAAGATCACTTTAAGGGTAGGTTTACTTTGCACCTTTATAGAAAACCTACCTATTCTAACTCTTTGTTGCATTTTGAGAGTTGCCACCCTCTGCATCAGACAAAATCCCTTGTCAAGGGTCAGTATGTGAGATTGGCCAGAATGATGTCTGACCAGGACGATTTTATTAAAGAATGTGATGTCCTAATGGGCATGTTGCATCAAAGAGGTTACCCCTTTAACATTGTCAATGACACAGCTGAAGAAGTCAAATCAAAAAGAGCTGGGGGTATTTATTCTACACTCTTGGAGAAGCCTGAAGGTTTGAATAGAACCTCTGGTTTGGTAAAAACTGACAGTTTTACTAGGGCATGTGTCCTGCCCTTCACCAGGGATTTTTTTAACATTAGAAGCATCATTTATGATTTTTGGACCATTTTTTGTCTGGATGAGAAGATCAACAAAAGGTTGGAGGAAAAACCTCTTGTGGTTTGCAAAAAGGACACCTCCTTGAAATGTGTGGTGGAGAGGAAAAAGTTAAAGGCAGGCCTTGGTGGAACTTTTAAATGTGGGAGGTGTGGACAACACCCTTATATATTGGACACTGACTCCTTTAGAGTCTGGAACTATGGTAAAATTACTACTATTAAGGAGTGTTACTGTTACACCAAGGGAGTGGTATATATTGCAACCTGTATGGTATGTGAGGGGTACTATGTGGGGAAGACAATCAGTGTCCTCAGACAAAGAATATATCAACACAACTATGATATACTAAAAAACAAAGAAACCAATGCTTTATTTAAGCATATAAAGGTAGATCCGACGCATTATTTTAAATTATTTGTACTTGAACAAGTAGACCTGGGTCCACGAGTGGGGCCCGATGATGACTTCCTTGAATATTTAGAGCTCAAGTGGCAGATTAAATTAAATGCATGTCAGTCACCTGGACTCAATGACAAGTTATCCATTAGTTCTGTATTAAAACTAAAATCATTTTTTTTATGTGATTTTATTCAAGATCTGTGTTTTAAATCATACTTCAATACACAATACATTAATGTCTATGTGGTTGGTAGGTGGCAATTGGTGTGATGCATTGTAGGCCAATCCATGCATTTCCAGATTTGGATGGACACATCCCTAGTGTGTCTGCATGTACCTAAGGGGGCTATATGCCAAACAGGTGTGGTCACAGGAATGGGTGGCGGTCATTACCACTGGTTAGTGTTATAGTGTAGCACCGGAAGGATCCAATTGTTACTGGGTTCCCTACTACTGTGTGTTATTTGCCAGGACATCATCCAATGATTGCTTATAGTCATGCTGTTGAGGTTGTGTATACTACCAGACCGCAAATCATTGACTGATATTAACGGTATCACCCACAGCATAGTGTCAACCCATGTCATACACATGTCTACCTATGTTAACACATAATTGTAGTGGAATGCATACTGGCCATTGAAAGATACTATGAGATGTTAACAATGTGTACGACAGGGTATGCCACATGTCCCATGTGTCCACTATGCACGTACATCCAGACAGTGCGCACCACCATGTTCACAGATGTACACTTGCTAATCTGTACTGCACACATCACACACATACTGTCCACCCACTAACACATGCTGGTGACACATTACTCTTCAGCCAAGTGGCACATGGGTGGACAATACATACTCAGACCTAACAGTGTTGTAAACAATGCTACATTGACAATCAGAGCTTTGATGCATAATATCTGCTCAGATATACCTACAAGGATGTTGTTACACTTCCTTGTTGACAACTTGCTATTATTGCTACACTGCTATAGTGTCACCCTGTGCATCAGCACCATGTTAGCCTGTCCCTCCGTCAATGATGCAGATGACAGGAGGCGACACAGATATCATCATATACACAGGGCGTTTTGTTGTTTGCCAGAGCCTGGCATTGACCCATCCAATCGACATGTCTGTGTGTGTGTGTGTGTGTGTGTGTGTGTGTGTGTGTGTGTGTGTGTGTGAGGGACAACAGTACAGCATGGGCCAATGTTGATGTAATGTGTGTGTATGTGTGAGCCCTAGTTCTTTGGTTAATGTATGTGTGTCTGCATGCACACAGCTCCACCATGCGGCTGCCATATACGGTAGTTTGTGGGACAGCCACAGACTGTACCTGCTAGGCTGTACAGATCACTGTCTCTGGCCACAGACACAGTACCTGTGCCTGGCAGGGGTGCTACGCACAGTATCGGGTACCAACCCTGACTGGGTACTGTCATCAGAGGCAGAGGTATGACGACTGGACCCATGTCCCTGCTGGGATTGGCCAGAACCACGTGCAAGTCGTCTACTGGGATGGTCAATGGACAGGCCGCTGGGACTGGTACTGCCACTACGGGAGCGGCTGTGAACTGTGAGCCATCCACGACCACTGCCAGCTGTTGCTGTTGCTGGCATGCATCCGTGTCGACGTCGCAACCATCCCGCACGGTCCTGGCTCATATAAGACATGTTGTGGAGGGCATCTAATGTCTCCCCCCAACGTCTATCAATGACCTCGGTGTAAGTCCGGATGGCACCGGCAAGGCCACAGATGCTGTCGTTGATAGCGGTGTTATGTGCCCTCTGCGCCCTCAGTCCCTGCCTGGTGTAATGTTCCATACGTGCCTGAGCCTGCATTACAGCCCGGAACATACTGGTCATCATAAGACCTGTGAGGGCATGCCTGCCAGGGGCAATACGACCAGTGGTGCTCCCCCGAGAACCCCTGGACCTCCGCCTATGTGGTACTGTTCCGAGTCTACAGCTATGGCTGCTGTGAGGGGATGCAAGTGCCATGGGTACCACACTCTCGTGGTCAATGCCAACTGTATGCTGTCCCTCGCCAATGGCCATTGGTGGTGTGGGATGTATTGACAGTATGATTGTGCACATAGATGGGGTTGAACGCTGTGTACTGTCGATTGGCGGACCAATGACAGACCCTGTCAAATCTTCCTGTGCCAAAATACATTTGTCATCATCACCACTATTCATGGCAGTGGCTTCAGGTTGCCTGCTGCTTTCGCCAACCCCTAACTCAGCACCTGTGAGAGGAAGACAGGAAACACACTTTACGGTCTGCACATGCACACATGCACACATGAACACATGAACACATGAACACATGCACACACGAACACATGAACACTAATACACACCTCACTACAGCACATACACACTCATACCAGCAATCCAACACATACTCTATAGTGGGTGAAGGTGGGTGTCAGTATCACAAGGTAGACAGTCACCACACTTGTGTCAGCATGCAGAATATGTGTTGCACAAAACCATGCAGTGCAAGTGTAGACGCCCCTATTAAATGGCAGTATATATGGCTTTGATGCAACTGTGTAGTTGTTCAGTGATTGGCTACACCCTGGAACACAATGTGTACATGGACACAACATTGCTGTGCAGGTATTATCAGCTCTGCAATGCCCTGTGCACCATCACTCACAAGTATACATGCCATGGCTGCATGTGTTATCTGTGTGACACATAGATATCCATGTCTGAGTGCAGTGTTTGTGTCCATAGCAGATAATAGTGGGCATAGGTGTAGCACATGCATGCTATGTACACACACGGGATGTGTGGTGCATGTTGATGTGAAGGAATCCCAATGCTCGACATGGCCAGTGTACAGTGGTTATGGTGAGTGTGGGACATATTGCAGATATGTGGGTGCCAGACATGGCATGGCATGCTACATGACTGCAACATTAAACACCACACATACCCAATGTGTGTCAAGTGACCTATACACCCACTAGCATTCCAGGACATATATGTGACACTTTGTGTGGCTGGTGACTGCTGTGCATATTGTGTATACTGGCATATGTAAGCACACAGACAACATGCTATGCATATTGTGTATAGGTGCATTATGTTTGCACACACACACAGCACTGAGGTGCAAAGCAATGACTGCTATGAGTAGTACTGTGGTCACTGTAACTGGATGGGGTGTAGTACCCTGTGCCATCATCAACATGCATCTTGTGGTTACTCACAGCTACTAATGTGTGCAAGACCACTGCCTAGCATGCTGTACCTGAACTGCAGTGCCGTGGCTACGTTCACAATTACACAGCCACCTTGTACATGGGTGTGTGAGGTGCCCAAAAGGGAGCATTGCCTAACATGACTGTGTTATGTTTTGCAGAGTGTTGCACAGCCCCATGATAGGCCTCTACCCTGAGGTACATCATGTGTGTGTGCATGACATGTGGGATACTGAAGTGTGGCATTACAGCGGGTGTGTGGTAATGCCAAATGTAGGATGTTTTCATGTACTGTGTATGATAAACGTGTTCTGTTGTGTACAGCTGTAGCAACTATGCATATCCAATGTGCAGTACAGTGTTGCCACAATTGTGTCTGCTGCACTGTGCATTGCATGTGATTGAGGCAGCTACTGACTTTACTGAGATGATTGATGTCTCATAGCAAACATGCACAGCATGCATTATGCGTAGGTGTGTTACGTGTACATGGCCTACACCTCACCTATGACATGCACATTTCATTACCAATATTAAAGTGTTAACACACTCACCAGCATGTATTGTCTGCCCTGCTGTCACACCAGAGGGACCTAGAAGAATATGACACAGTTTGTCAGTGGCCACAACTGTGGCATTGCTACTGTGAGTGTGCTAAACGACAGTGGAACAACAGTCAACAGTCACAGGTGTATGGATACTATTCCAAATATCAGTATTGCACACGTTAGGTAGCACAACTGCTAAACACACAGTACACATCTCACATATGCATATTCTAACAATACAGGTAATGGTAGTCTACAGCTAGGGCGTATTACCTGCACGCTCCATGTCATCCTGCTGGGTGGCTCTGGCCTCCATGATGACACATGTGTGACGCTGTTGCTGCTGTAGGCCAGGAGCCACCATGCTTAGGAGCAGCTCATCCACTCTGGTGAGGGGGGGATGTATGGCCGCCCCACCACCTGTGGCAAGCTGTTGCCTATGGATATCAGACGCACGCCGTCAGACATGTCTAATTAAATCACTGCAGTGATGGCGTACTTGCTCATATGTCCGGTTATGCATGCCTATGTCATTTATCCGGCGAACAAGGTCTTGCCACAGTGCAGTACGGTCATGCTGGTGCTGGCTGGCCCTGGAAAAAAGCAGATTATAGTGCTGCACCAGGCTGTTCAGAATTTCCTGCTCCTCCACAGCTGAATACGATGGATTACGTTGATGAGCCATAATCCTGAAAGACAATTAAATGATATGTGTGAGCATGTCATGTGGCACACTTAACATTATGAAGTGCAGATATCACTTAACTGCCATATATAGCATCTATTTGTCTATCAGAGGATACACACATTCAATACAATATATCAGTGCTCAGCCCACAACTGGCTGGCAGTGCCTGCAACACTCCATATAACACAACAGCATACACCAGTAGTCAGCACACTGTTTGGGATACATTGCACAACCTCGCCCCGGGGGTATATGTCAAGCTAATGCATGAAGAAATATGTCATCTAATGCAATGAATGTCATGTACATTTACAGTATTACCAGTAAACCACCCTAGTCTTTGATGCCATACCCCTACCTAACATATGTGCACGGTTGTTAATATGGCTGGCATACTGCTGTAACAGAGTGTACATGTTGCTAGGTACACACACATACCCTGTGACACACATGTCATTGCGGGCATGGTACAGGCATCATTAAACACACATCAGACATACATACAACACACAGATGTATGCTGACACATATGAGCATTACCTGTGTCCCTTATAGTACTGTGTGCCCCTACTTACGGATACCTATGCCTGTGGTATGTAATCTGTGCAGACTACAGGAAACACACAAGACAGTGTTACCAGGGACTGTGAACATACACCATACTGTGCTGTTTAGGCCTACAGCTTCATGTAGTACAACAGTTCATATGTGAGCTGGAGTCACCAGCAGTACCACTTACTGAGCAGGGTCTATATTATGAAAGTGAAAAACCCTATGAGCGAATATCAAAATATCGACCCCTGTACCGTGAAATAGGAAAATCCCGAACACACTAAACAGCGAAAAGAAAAAAATCAAACTGTCATAGTCGGCCAACCCCACCACTACCTATATACTACCTACCCAAATAAAATAAATAAAGGACATACATACACTAACCAAACCCTACTTCTAACATAAAGTAAAGCACAAAACCCTACTTCTAACCTGACACTAAACTCCACATACACAACTAACTATGCACTTTCCTTAACCCCTCCCTAACCCTAAGGTCTGTAACTACCGCACATGTCCCCTACAGACATACACCCAAACAAAACAAATAATCCACATATGTACATTTAACAAAACCCTACCTCCAGCACTACACTAAATCTAACATACATTACTTATCTAAGCACTTACCTTAACCCGCACCCTATCCTAAACTCCGTAACTATCCAACACTTACCTTAGGCAGCTACTCCAGACGGGCCAACCATGGAAATTCGATATTTCCATTTTCTCGGTTTTCGACTTTCGCTCTAAGTCCACTTTGCGCTATATGGTTCGACGTTTACGTATTCGCGCAAACATCTTTTTGCTCTCATAATATAGACCCACTGAGCATGCATGTATTGCTTCAGCCTACATTGGGACACCACAGTCGTACACAAGGAACTACGTCACAACATATGCCATCCTACTATGTCTGCATCCCAATAACTGACACATCTTTCTCCAGCCTCACACCTAGGACACAAACTACCATGACAGACACAACCTCACACTAAGCTATCACACCTTGACAAACCTTGCACACAGTCACTGTCACACTCATTCCACCTCACATGGCAGGTATTGCACTGAGTACATGTGTGTGTGCATTGTGTCATAGGTAGGTAATACGCTATTGGCCCTAGGGCCTAGAGCAGCCTAGCCATATGCTACGCTGGCCTTTGACACACATGTAATGTGATTTCACTTGCTCCTGTCAACTGGATACACAGAGATGACTCCCAGGGCATATTACCTATCTCCAAAACAATCATCAGGGGTATGTATGACATCTGCTAATGAGGAGCCTTGTTTGTTCATGCTGGGTGGTTTAGTCCAGAGTATGGCATATTTGTGGATAAGAACCTGTACCTCCAGCATGTTCTGTTTAGTGAGGTGACAAGGATTAGGGCCCTAGGTCATGTAGCCCGGAGGGATTGTGAGGTGTTGTCATGGTGGTTGGCCGACTGCTATGGGTGTGACATACCTCTGTATGTCCGGCAGTGGTAACCTCTGGGTGGGCGGTATGCAACGCACTGTAGCTGTGGTTTGTGAGTCAGTCTGCATAGGGCATGTGTTTGAGGGCAGTATTACTCTTTGTTAGGTATGTCTGTGGCCTTTCCACTTGCTGTAGTTGTCATGTGAGGTACATACCACATGGGGCATTGTGATGAGTAGAGGGGAACACCGACCTATATTTCTCTAGATGACACACCTTTTGTGATGACACGTACCACGTAGACAGATTACATTACTACTGTTGTCACTGTGATTATCAAAGGGGAGCCTACTGTCCACCTGTGTCCCGTGTACCCTTCTGACATCATCAGTGTTAGACAGGCTATCACCTATGTGGCAGTTACTGCGTAAGGTGTTTTGGAATGGGGTATGGCACTGCGGTATCAACACTGGTGTTAAGTCCATGCCTTGGACAACAGGCACCTGTTGCAGTACGTATGACCCTGTGTCTCCCTCACTCTCTCGCATGTATATATATATATATGTATATATATATATATATATATATATATATATATATATATATATATATATATGCACAAACATACATATATACATATCTATCCATATCTATCCATATCTATACATAGCCATACATATCTATATATATATCTATATATATATATATATATATATATATATATATATATATATATATATATATATATATATATATATATACATATATCTATATATAGCCATATATACCTATATATATATTTATATATATCCATATATATCCATATATATCTATATTTATCCATATATATCCATATATATCTAACTATATCCATGTATATATCTATATATCTATACACACATATATATGTATATATACACATACATGTAAACATCCATTGCTGTACATATAGCTGCACATATAAGCACATATACTGCCCACCTTTCATGGTGAGGATGTCAATTATGCAACAGTAGTGAGACATATGGTTATGTAATACTATTGCACAATGTTGTGCAGAATGCATTCTGCTGTCCTCAGGCCGTATAGCTGTTGCAGGTCTCACTGCCTGTAGCTCAGTCCCACCGCATTTAACACCACATGACATATACCGGCACTGCTTGCTGTCTGCAATGCCACACACTACCACCTACATACATATGTGCACATAGCAGCCTTCAACAACATACTTATGTCCAGCCTTCACTAACAGTTGCGGTATGTCCCTTGCCCTATGCAAATGTGCATGTACATATAGATACGGACTGCTGCTATATATGGATGATTCACAGTATGTAGAGTACCCTTCAGACACATCTTTCGGATGTCACCAAATACATATCTGTTACATACCTTACATTTGTATTCCTCACCTCCGTCTGTTGTAGGTGTTGTTTTTTTATTATTTATTTATTTATTTATTTATTTGGTTTTGTTTCATAGGTTCATACTAGGCTATCTGCCCAAGGGCATTTATAAGCCTAGCCCATAGTTATGTGGCTTTCGCCACCCCTTTAGTTTGAATAAAAACTATGCCTATCATTTTGCTGTGCCTCTGTCAAGCAGTGACACTGAAGTAATCCCTGGGGTATATCTGCAATCTCCCATCCATTGGTCAAGATTCCTCTTGAACAAGGCCAGAGAGGTGCTCTGCCTCACATGTACCGGGATTTTGTTCCACAGCATACCTCTGTGTGTTGCCATTTGTTTTCAGCGTCTGTCTCCTTCTGCCTGTTTGTGTCTGTCTGTCTCTGTCTGTCTGTCTCGCTCGTGCTCTCTCTCTCTCTCTCTCTCTCCCAGTTGTTGCAGTGATATTATTGTATGTGTGGACAGCAGATACAGGCTGCTTTTCTAGGTATATGTGCATGTGATGGCCTCTGAACCAATCATTTAGTAATTGCATGCAGTCTGCTGTGTGGTAATTGCAGTTCTCACTGTGATTTCAGGACACTGCTATAAAATGATAGGTTAGGTAGGCATAGCCCTTTCAGTTTTGAAAGGTGGGGACAATGCTTATTTGCTGTGGACACTGTTGTCTCAGTCAGAAGGTTGGTATATGTCTCATATCTGAAGCTGGGTTGTAGCCAGTGAAATGCATGTTGTACTGAAGCCTGACTGTTGCTTCTTCCAGTACACTCTTCTCAGTGTGTAGGTTTACTCATACCTCCTAATGCTAACACTGGATACATGGGAGTATGTACTTTCTTTTCGAATTAGAGAATTAACTGGCATACAACAGTAGTTATTGCAATGTATTCCTATGGCTTTCCTATTTTCCATTTACATTCACTCATTGTAATGCATGCTATATTTCTTTTAGCACCAAGTTATTGTATATCTGCTGTGGTGTAGTGGTACTTCATGCAGACTGGTGAATCCAAGGTCCCGGGTTCGAGACTGACAAGGTTTTTTATTTTGCTGCTGAGCAGTACAAGGGCCTTGTCATATAGAGTGACTAAGGCACTTTTAAGCAGTTGTAAGCGGGTTTGCGAGGGTTTGCACAGCACTTAGCGATGCTAAGCTAAGCTTAGCTTAGCTTATTTTATTTTATCAATACTAAGCCAAGTTTTGCTTAGCTTATCATATCTTAGCAATGCTAAGCTAAGCGCACACATGCGCACACTGGTGCAAACCCGCTTACTACTGTTTACAAGTGCTCACTCCCGCTAACCCCTGCACTCATTTCTTTGACAGAAAAGTAAATGGGGAGATAGGAGTGTGGTGATAAAGGGTGCACAAAGAGGGGAAGACAGTAGGGAAACCAGCTCGGGATGTACAGGATGGGTGTGGAGAGGGTCCATAGCTGCCCATTTCTTTGCCAGCAACAGCTGTGCATATGCAATACATTAGGAGGGATATTAGAAACCTTCCACCCCTGAGAGAGGGGTGAGGACAACTAAGTGTGTTGTACTACCAATTATGAATATCAGGCACATGCACTGTTTGTGAACTGCTACACTGTCATTAGTACGTTACTCACTTCTGAACAGTTTGTGGTTTGTTTGTGTTGGCATTAGCGCAGTCTGCTCAGGACAACTGGACATATTTCACTACTGTGTATGCCTACCTACACCCATGGTTGTGCCTGACTACACGGGTATATAGTACCTTTGGGTAGGGGTGCAGAAGTGCAGAGTGCATTATTTATTATCGTGTGATGTTTATCTTACTGAACATGCAGAGTTGCTGTGTACCTGTAAGTCTATAAAGGCTAGTAGTCTGTCTGAGTAGCTCCCACCTGTGGACATATCCAGATGGTAAACAGAGGTCAGCCTAGTATTCTTTGACTGTGCACCACAGCAGTCCTTTCAGCACCTGAACAATGGCATTGTCACAGGTGGTTGCTAGCAGTACATGGCTACATCCTTTGATATTTCTGTGTTGTACTTCTACATAAGGGCATGCTTGTGGGATTCATTCTACAGCTATTTGCAGAGTGTGTAGCAGCAGACAGGCTGATATGCCTGTGTGTTTCTGACTCTTCCAGGCCTCAGATACTCTCACGTATATATTTGAACAGCCTCAGGGAAAGGTACATATAACTGGGATACACCTGTGATATATTTCAGACATTTTGCAGTTCAGACTTTGGGGGATTCAGACCATATGTATTACTACACCTTTTCTGGTGTGCAAGCAGTGGCTACTCTCACTTATTGACATTTGTCATGAAGTGAGATTCCCCACCTTTCTGCCTACTGTTAGTACATTTCACAGGGAGTCAGAGGGGCACAGCTAACATTTGTTTACAAATCAGGGTCATCACTGTAGAGCAGTCACTGTTGGGAGGTCTGGCCTGTGACCTATGCAAATATGCCAGTGTTTATCCTGCTCTGATACTGTGTGGGGTTTGTAAGGTGCTACTGTAACATTATTCCCTACTAGCATGGCTGATTCTCTTTTCATAGTTATGTCATGCAATTCCACAACACCTGCTGGTTAAGGCCCACAGAACAAGATTTGTGTTATGCCATTCCTATTTTCCCTTTACATTCACTCATGGTAATGCATGATATATTGCTTTCAGCACTAAGTTATTGTATATCTGCTGTGGTGTAGTGGTACTTCATGCAGACTGGTGAGTCCAAGGTCCCGGGTTCGAGACTGACAAGGGTATTTTATTTTGCTGCTGAGCAGTACAAGGGCCTTGTCATACAGAGTGACTAAGGCACTTTTAAGCAGTTGTAAGCGGGTTTGCGCGGGTTAGCTAAGCGCACACCAGCTCACACTCGTGCACCCCCGCTAACTACTGCTTAAAAGTGCTTACTCCTGCTAACCCCCGCGCTAATTTCTTTTAAAGAAAAGAAAATGGGGAGATAGGAAAGTGGTGAAAAAGGGGGCACAAAGAGAGAAAGACAGTAGGGAAACCAGCTTGGGATGTGCAGGATGGGTGTAGGGAAGGTCCATAGCTGCCCATTTCTTTACCAGCAACAGCTGTGCATATGTTTGAAATTTGGTGTGAAATTTGAAACCTTCCACCCCTGAGAGAGGGGTGAGGACAACAACATATGTTGTACTGCTAATTAGAATTATCAGTTTACATGTCCCGAGGACATGTGTGTGAATTGGGCAGCTATGTATGGGGCGTAATTTTTTTGTGGGAACAGATTGCCCTTTTTTTTTTTTTTTTTCTTCAGGTGAGAGTGGAATGTGAGGTAGAGGAAGTAGGTATATTTGGGGAGGTAGGTTGAGGAGGTAAACAGACAAGACAAACAAGACGCATACAGGGGCGGAGTTTGACACATGGGGTGGGTGAACACAATTGACGGGGAAGGATGTTTGGAAATCGCAAGCCCATGAGCCCACAGATGGTAATAGTGGAACTGAGATCCCCACCCATGGGCAGTCACCACTGCACCTTCACAGCCCCGAGGGTGGCTGTGCTGAGGGCTGTGTAGGACGGGCAGGCTCATCCAAGAGACACGCCACTCTCGCCTCGAGCTGGCATAGGGGATCAGCGACTGAACGCTGGATCTCCCTACGCACCACAGCCTGGACCCTAGCAAGGGTGAAAGGGTGACAGGTGGCCCTCCTCCGCCCACACTTGCACGGGGGGGGACAAGCCCCATCCCCTGCAGCGCTTCCACCCGAAGGTGGCACAAGACCAATGGAGGAGGGGAGCCTGGGCTGGGCATCAGAGCCGCTGGTGCCAGGTGCACTCGCCAACTGAGGAGGGACAGGTGGGTCCGCTGGGACCGGCCTTCCCATACGTTCTGTGATTAGGTGTGTTTAATTACAACATAAACAACAGCATTCCATATTAGTTGTAACAGCATGCAGTAATATTCCCATTAACCCAACACACCAAGGTTCCAACAGTTGAACAGCAAGCATAACACGTGCATATATTGAACGACAGTGGATATTCCAACAGCATGCAGGGATGTTTGGTAGCAACAGGCCACCATGAACGTGGTGTTTGAACAGGGAACATGCATCAACATCAATGCAAATATTTATAAAACAATAGGACATATGTCCCAACAAATATTTAAGGTTACACATACCAATTGAGGTGTGGAATTGCATGGTTTATGCACATATGATAGGGTGTAGAAAAAACCTCGGTTAACATCTTATAATGACCTTTTAGTCTACACTACATTCCCAGTGACTGCAAGTGTATATCCCCTACCTGCATTATTACACTTGCCACCATACATTAGGTTGTGTCATGGGTTTGGCTAGTTCAGTATATGCCTGACCTATATCTGACATACTAACTGTCCAGGATGCAGATGTTACTGCTACATATTTCTTTTTTGCATTTATATTTCTTTGTCTACATATCTGGGATGTTTTCACATGACATTTTCACTTCAATTTGTACAGAACCCTGCATTTCTTGACACACACTCACATTTCTGGTGAATAATTACATGCTACATGTGTGCCAGGTTTACTTATTCATGCCAGCCAGTAAGTGACTATTGTGGACTGTATATATGTTTCACAGCTACTAGCACTTCCATCACTCACTTTATATGGGACTGCATAACTCTGGGTTGCCAGCACATTTTCAAACAGTACTGTTTGTATAATGCAAGGGTACAACAACATTTCAGACTCTGTGACACAGACACACTCTGGGTTTTAGACCTTTATTAATGACATTGCACACTTTTCCACAGGCTCACTCCTTTGTTTTAACAGTGTTTATGGCAGACATGTTCAAGACATATTATACCTTTATTAATAGGTTAGAACAATCTTTTTTCAGGCTCACTCACTTATGTTATATGACAGTGCCTGCAGAGATATTATTCCAGACAATGTTACCTTTCTTAATGGGTTACTACACTCTTTTTCTGCCTTTCTGACGTTTTTATCTGACAGTACATGCAGAGGACTTATTCAGGCAATTCTATGGCTGTTTTATTGGACTACAACACTTTCTTTCATGCTGTCTCCCATATTTTATATAACAATACATGCAGAATAATCACTAACCTGCCCAGTGGCACAGCCTTAGCAGCCTATCAGCATAGGCTTGCTGATTCGTAGCACGGTCACCTGCAGCTGTAAAGTAAATGAAGGGATATTGAGACATACCTGTCCGTTATACATACTCCATTATCAATTCTTACATACTGCATTCCATGGCTACATACTCAGTTGTGGGGCATTCTGCATCCCACGGGCCTCCTGTATCCACTGGTTCAGGTGGTCCTGCTTTCGTCTCTTCAGGTCTGCATGGTGGTGACGGACCTCCTCACCAGTCCGAGGAACGCCTGTGGCACTGGTGAGGTCACGAGCTAACCGGTTCCAAGCCTCTGCCTTGTACTCCATCCCTTGGAACTGGCCCTGCAGGATTCTTGACTTGTGATGGTGGACAAGGAGCCAAACCATGTATTTTGACTCCTCAATGCCCCAACATTGCGCTCGGAAGCATGAACCCTCTCCTGCACCTGCCATTCTGATGCAGATGTGAGCTACAATCAGTTATGGCGAGTATTCCCGCCTATGGGGTTTAAATATGCCGCATTTCCTGCACTTTTTTGTGATTGGCCATTTTGTAAAATTCTCGGCTGACTGCAGACCAGCTTAGTAATGGTTAAACTACCATTCGTATGTTTATGAATGTTAATAGTGGCTGCTTTCCCCTATGTTGTCATGGCTTAGTGGTTCTGTACTTCGATTATGATGCACAGGGTCCTGGGTTCGAACCTTGTCATTCTTTTATTTTAATACTGTCTAGACAGGCTAGGGGTGTGGCTGCATTTAAGCAACTTAGCTCTATGTTGCTCCACTGTGCCCTACGGTGCCCTGGTTGGCGCGGCGCGCACGTCCGCTCAAACACATTGCGCTGGGTAAAGCGCTTTTAAACTTTGGCCAACTCTATTGCGCTGGGTAAAGCGCTTTTAAACTTTGGGCAACTCTATTGCGCTGGGTAAAGCGCTATTAAACTATGGTCAACTCTGTTTAGCTGGGTAAAGTGCTATTAAACTATGGGCAACTCTGTTTAGCTGGGTAAAGTGCTATTAGACTATGGGCACCTCTGTTTAGCTGGGTAAAGCGCTATTAAACTATGGGCACCTGTGTTTAGCTGTGTAAAGCGTTACTTAACAGCAGGCTTTATATATCTGGGTCCTTTAAAAATATTTAATTTGTTCACTGATACATTGGCCATGTCACTGCTTTTAATAAAATTTTAATCATATATGTCTGGTATTATTTCAAATACTGATTTAAAACATAAATAAGGGGAGTGGTGGGACTCGAACCGTGAATGCCTTCTCTTTGTGCATACGCTCTTCCATTACGCTATTGCAATTTGGTGTGATTTGCATAAACATTCTTTCTTATGCTCTTCCATGTCACAATTGCTAACTCTAGCTAAGCAATGGGCACACCCACGCACACACGCGCAAATACAGGCAGCTATATTGTGGATTTAAAAAAATATATATAATTATTTACTTTATATAAGTGTGATGGGGGTTTACAGTGTCAGGGAGTGTGGTGTTGGGTGCAAGTACATTTGAGCGAACTCACTCTTGTGTGTTGACATTATGCTTTTTAAAACCTTGCAGGGGCGTGCACATTTAGACTGCTCGGCAGTCTGACACGCCCCCTGCTTTCTTACTTAGTCCGTGTAAGAGTTACGGTTGAGTCAGCGTGCCCTCATGAATATTCATGGCACGCTGATGTCAAACCGTTCAACTGCAGCCTCCGAGTAAGACTTATTAAGTCTTACACGGAGGATTACTGAATCCAGGGGAGTGATTATACAGTGCTCCTTATTCAACAACAGTAAAACAAATGATAAAAGTAATTTTATAGTAACAAATGATCTGCTTTGTTATTTTGAAACTATGTATTTTCCTGAAACGAAAATAAAAATCTGATCTACAAGCAAGAAGTAAGTTAACTTTTTAATTAACATAAAGTAGAAAATAAGTTAGCACATTAATAGAAATTGGGTAATGTGTGGATTTGGAGTTCACAATGAAGGGACTGACAGTGATAAGTGGACTATAAACTATGTGAGTGGGTGTAACTAGCCTGCCAGCATTTGATAGCAACTGTGATATACACAAAGTAGGAAAGACTGGTGGTGAGATTCAAGACTTATGCCAGTGCCTTAAAGAAAAAGCACTGAAGGGCAGAAAATATTGTGACATATGGCAGGCATTAAGATTGACTAACCATATGCATTTCTAGCAAATCCAGATGATGAGATTTAAAGTGTTAAAAATGTTAAGTCACTTCAGACCAAAAAAAATCATGCTAAATATGTATGTGCATTAATATAATAAATGTATAATGGCAGTATTTGGATTTCTTGTAGATATACAAAGACATTCTGTAGGTGGATTGGACACTCTAAATTGGCCCTAGGCATGAGTGCGTGCGTGTGTGTGTGTCTTCTTTGGAAGGGTGGGTGCCAGGCTGGCAACTCAACACCATAAAACTGCACTTCCAATCATGAGCAGACAGGTAATCCGCTGTGGCAACCCCTAACTGGGAAAAGCCGAAAGAAGAAGAAGTAGATCTACTATATAAATGGAGAGTGAGACCACAGACCACACATGGATACTATAACAGGTTAAGAGCCTGTGCAAAGAACTCTGAAATCTCTGACACAGACAAAAATATTAACACAGACAGGCAGACAAGCAGCTCAAAAAGAATAATAAGAAAAACATTATCAGAGAGAGGACATTAGAGAAAATATTAGCCTTTGAACGGTTACTAGAAAAGTCAGAAGTCCAAGCCAAGAAAATAGAAGTAACAAATACAAAGCCTTACTACACACTTGTGAAAGAAGTCTGTAATAATGAGAGCACTAAAGGTAACAAATGTAATCAAGCAAAAATGTGTGAATGCCACATATCAGAGAAAGCAACTGGTCACTATAAAGGCATTACCAATGTATAAGCCTATGGCCATCAAAGGAAAAATGTGTAAAGTATAAAAAGAAAATGCAATATGTAAGAGTGGCAATAAAAATGATAAGCCATGATACAAACGAGAAACCCATGAAAAAGCCTCAAACAGACATGAGATTAAGCCATACAAACACAAGCTGTCAGAAAAGTAATAGACAAAGAGCAGAGACGCTGAGAAGAAACACATCTCTAGATAATCTATAAGTATGAGCAACAGAAGTGGAAGGACAGCACTAGTATTAAAGATAGTCAACATTGGGTGAGGAATTTGATAGGTTTGGAAGCTTCTGTAAATAATGAAAGAAGTAACATAAAAAGTTAAGCCCACAGCTTAAAACTAAGTGTGGGAATATGTTCATAGAAATTAGCAATGCCTTTTCTCATGGAAGATTTTGAGGTAGAAGCAAAGGTAAATGACCAAGACTGAAAATGAATTCATTGCACCTAGAGCCTGGCCCAAATCTGTCATACTGTCCTATAGCCATGTCCCTAACAATGATATACTTTGATATTAAATAAATATACTGACTATCTGTTAAAGGAATATAATCATTTGTTTGACACTGGAATGATGAAAAACTATCAGGTCAAGGTATATAGAGACCCTAGCGACTCAAGTAGTCCATACACTAAAATAATACATTTTCAGTTTAAAAGGCTGGTAGAAGAGTAGCCAAAAAAATTGAAATATGTCCGATCCTACACATTGGGTCTCATTCATTTAGACCCTGCTAAATAAAAGAAGGTTGGTGAGGTGAGAATGTATTTTGACATAAAGGTAAGCAGTAAATTTGTAGAGAGAGAGAGACATTTTACTCCAGTGGATGATGATCCATTTTTTGGTATTCAGCTTAAGGCCATGTTTCTGGCACCAGTCATTTGTCTGAGTGAGACTGTCTTGGAGAATGTCCACATCAATAGGGGAATTGATGACAGTACCCAGCTTGCACTCATCTGCAAACCTGGTCAGCCATAGCCCAGTATTTTTGGCCTGCACCTCAGAAAACTATATCCCAAATAGCAGAGGCCTCAAGACCGAACCATGGGGTATGCTGCTTGTTACAGATCTACTGCTTGAGGTGGCTTCCCCTGTTTTGAAGACATGGGTTCTATCAGTGAGCCAGTTTACTACTCACCTGGTAACATATGTATTGATGCCTAGTTGACAGAATTTATTTATTATGCCTGAGTGGGGAATAGTGTCAAAGGCTTTGGCCAGGTCAAGGTAAGCAGTGTGCACTGTCTTCCCCTTGTCCATCGCTTTGGTGACTGTCTCAAAGAAGTCAACCAAATTTAGCAGGCATGACCTCCCTTTGACAAAGCCAAACTGTGTGGGCTCAAGTATTTGGAGGCTGCCAATGTCCTTGTTAATGAGGTCCTTGATAATCTGTTCCATGGCCTTGCAGATCAGGCTAGTTAGGCTGATGGTCTGTAATTTCCTGAATTGGTAGACGCTGCACCTTTGTGTAAAAGGTGACAGTGCCTCTCCTCCACTCATCTGGGAAGAAACCAATACTTAGGCTTTTGGTTGAATAGGGTGCCTAATGGTGCTGCAAGTTCCTGCCCACGTTCACATAGGATGCAGGCTGGGATGTTATTGGGTCCATTGGAAGCTGCATTTTTTGCCTTTGAGAGAGCAGTGATGACTTGTTCCCCAGATGTAAGCGGAAGGGGAAACTTTATTCAGCTGCTTATATTTTTCTAATTTGTGTTTCTTCTCACTACTCTGTTACTTCATCTTGCTTTGCTTTTTCCTGCTACTTGCCTGTTTTCTAAAATGCTTCATTCTCAGCTTCCCACGAAATAGCAAGCTGATATGGCCATCTTTTTTTCATTGTTCCACCTTGTTTTTTATGTTAAACAGTTTTTTTGAAAAAAGAATACACCTACAAATGTGTGAACAATGTGGACTGAACAGTACGGCTCTATGATGATGTAACCATTAAGGTTAAATGTTAAAAATGAGTCATTACTGTTTTCTGGCTTTTTAAATTGATAAAGCCTCAGTTAAAACATTCACAAATAACACATCTCCTTTAAAGAGTGTATTTACTTTGCACTGAAAACATTTCACATATTTTATTATACATTTTTATATTTCCATTTTTGCCTAACATTTAAAGTGTCAAGCACATTTTTTCTTATTATTTCTTATGGACAGAAACTTTTTACACTCGATATTTTAATATGAAGCAAGCAGTAAGATTATACACTTCCATATTCTTTTTCTTTTGACTAAATAATATAAAAGGGTGTCAGATATATTTATAAATAAGCACCAATGTATATTTTAGTTTAAAATGATTAAAGTGGGGCTTATATTTAATTTAATGAGATGTACTAATACAAGACTTTTTTTTAATAACAAATGAAGATGCTATTTGTTACATCTCATATATTTAACCATAAAATAGTCTTAATTCCTGAATTTTATTCATAGTGAAAAGCAGTGTATGATAATATTTCATGATCCAATTTTATTTAGCAATTATATGTTTGATCTGAGTTATACTGACTTGATTTTTATGCATAAGACCAATGTTGTGCTGTTTTTCTTTTATGAATATATTGCTCAAATGTTTTTTAGTATGACTTGAGAATTAATTTTCTCATTATTACTTAATTACTATTTCCTTTCTTTAATATTACAATATTACAAGATGCTTTACTTTTGAAGTCTGTGAGGGTGCTTAAAAGAATACATCATGTAAGTTTCTTATTCATTTATCTTTATAATCAAAATATTTTTTCTTTTTATCTTTTATTTATTATATATCTGATTGTTTTTAATAAGTTTATTTAAACATTCATAACAAAAGTTGTAATATAAATCTTATATAAGTACATTTCATTGCTGTTGTTAAATATAAACATAATAATTTTACTTTTTCTTTCTTTAATAATACAGTTAAAATCCATGACAACATTTTATGTAGTAATTTTACCAGTTTTGAGAATAGCTTTTAATTCTCATAATTTTTCTTCATTATAACTTTTCTTAAGATCTAAAGTTTATGCTTGTGTGTTATAAATATAATTCAAACATTAATACAAACTAGAGTACTATTTTCTGTACAGAGTTAATATTTTAGAGAGCATGAAGAGTAGGTTTCATGACTAAGTTAGAAGGTACACTTGAATTGTAACTCTCTTCAAGTGTGGGGTTTTATACCTCAGGACGGGTCTAGTTTGTTTTTCAGTTTTGCACTTAATGATTTTTTACCTTAATGTGTGCTTATGGGTGTCTAAGATTGTTATTTATAGTATATTAGACAATAGATGTAATCTTTTCTCTTCTTTACGATATTCCTTATTTCTTTTCTGAAAATAATAGTAGGTATATATATATATATATATATATATATATATATATATATATATATATATATATATATATATGTCTAACTACACTGCTAAAGACAATATATGTAAAAAATGTATCTCCATTAATGTTAGTGGTTTAAATAACAGTAGTTAAAGGTGGAAGTCTAAATATAAAAAATTATTCAACACTCAAATTGATTTCCTTCAAGTAATGCATTTATTACGAGAAAATATAAACAGATGTAACTCCAACAACTATTATGTTTCAGTAAGTTCTCATCATAAAGAAAAAAGAGGGGTAGCAATTCACTGGAGAAATTCTGCTTTAATGCCCAAGATTATAAACACTTACCATGTTAATTCTGTTTATTATCTTTGAATATAAATAGAAAGCTTTACCCATTAAGTAATTTATATCACATTCCTGGCATGGGGGTTAATGTGATCAGACATAATTTTGAAGATATTGTGCAGTATTCTAAGGGGAGTATAACACATGCAGATATTTCACTTGTATTTTATTTGATGACTCTAATGCAGATAATACGCATTGGAAACCAGCCACATCAAAATCATTATCAGACTGTATTAAATTTTTTAATATTAAAAATCTAAATGATTTTGCTGACCCCAACTCACTATTTTTTGCACATTACTCACATTGTCATGGTACACAATCAAGAATAGACAGGGTATATATTTCAAGAAACATTTATTCAAAACTTGATAGAGTTAAGGTAGTTGCATGCCCCTTATCTGACTATAATGCAATTACATTTGACTTGGTAAAGAATCCTAAACAAAGTGTAAGCATTACTAGAATTCCAGTTTATATAACAAATTTAAAAGATTTTAAGGAATTTTATACTAAGGAAATTCAAATGTTTTTAAATATAAATCTTACTGATGAACTCTCAGAAATATTTTTGTGGGATTCTTTGAAGTCTTATTTATGTGGTAAAGTCTTTGCCTGGTTTATAAATAAGAAAAACAGTGAAATAAGCAACTAGATGAGTTACAAATGAAATTGGATAATCTAAAACTTAATATACAAAAAGGAAACAGTAATTTGCAAAAGGAAGAATATGAGATAAAAATATTTGCAAATACTGAACCATAAAACTATGATTAACTTAGAAAAAATAAATTAATTTCTTATTCCATGATCCCCATAAATCAAAGATGAATAACAAATAGAACAAAGAAGGTAATAAATTCTAATCAGATTAAAGAAATATGTATTGCTGGCATTTTAGAATCATTTAAAACATACATTGCTTTAATTAATTCCAACAATACCGATATTCAACCACAAAGCATAATAAAATCATTGTTTAAAAAATTCATCAAGAATAAACAGAAGAATATATAAAGTTAATTGATAAACCAGTTACAATATCTGATATTAAATCACAAATTAATAAATGAAAAGTAAACAAGGCTCTTGGAATTGACAATATTATACAGAAATGTATAAATTATTACTTAGAGAAGCTTTAAATTTACTGTTAATGGTATATACGTTAGTTAAAGAAAATAATATCCTTCCTTCTTGGAAATTTACTTTAATACATCCAATTTTAAAATAAGATAAAGATCCAAAAAATGTTCTTTATATAGATCAATGTCTGTTTTAAACATTGATTATAAATTGTTTATGGCCATATATGCTAGTAGAATTAAACATTTGATTCCTATATTAATTGATGAAGACCAAACTGGATTTATAAAAATTAGAAACACAAATGATAACATTAAAAGAATTATTACATTAATTGATTATATTAGTTTCAAAGAAGATAAAATGACTACAGTAAGTTTAGATATAAATAGTGTTTTCGATTCAGTTTGCTGGGATTACCTGTTTCAGGCATTGAAAGAATATGGATTTTCACATAAGTTTACTCAAGTGATAAAACACCTATATGAAAATTCTTTTTATCTTATATTAAGATTGTGCCATGTACATCTAGTTCTATTAAAATTACTAAGGGTATGAAACAGGGTTGCCCTTTATCTCCTTTATTTGCTTTAGTCATTGAGCCATTTGCTAATTGTATTAAAATAAGCTCAAACATTAAAGGCATTCATTTCACAGATACCTTATTTTCAAAGATACAACTATTTTCTGATATTTTATTGACATTGAATGATCATGATAACTCATTACAAACATTATCTGATGTTATAGATTCTTTCCAGGGAATTTCTGGACTTAAATTTAATGAAAATAAAGCTAAGATACTACTTATAAATTCTAATAAGAATGACATAAACAGTTTGCTAAATATATAGTTACAGATAACATTAATTATTTAGGGATCGCCTTAACTAATGAGGTAGATGAAATCTTAAATGTTAATTTTAATAATATCCTAAACAAAATTAAGCATCTCATTGAGAATCGGAATAAATTATTATTATTTTTTTACAACAGAGGACAGATATTTCTTAAACAAATGATTATTTCCCCCCAAATATTATATTATATTCAAGTTATCTCACTACCTCCCCCCAAACTTTATATATGCCAGTTTAATAATTTAATGCTAAATTGTTGTGGTACCACAAAAAAAAAAAAAAAAGAATTTCATTAGATAACCATTTAAAAGATTGGGAAGCAGGAGGAATTAATCTTCCAGACTTTGATATGTATGTTTTATCATCTATTTTCAAAACATTATCTCTGTGGTTAAATTCTTCATATTCGGCAAGATGAAAACAAATTCAAGAACACATTTGGTTACAATCAAATATCTTATCAGTGTCTCAATACACAAATATTCTGCCTAATAGTCTATATTGGATTGTGAGAGATTATATTCTAGGTAACAGAAATAAACGTATTCTTTCTAAACTTATTTGTAATACAGTGTCCTGTTTTAAAACCTTTTTAAATAAAAACCGTGATATTAAAAACTGGTCTTTTCTACTGTTCCCAATTGCATATACACCAAATAATTAGGCACTTTTAATATTAACAATATGAATATTCGAAGATGGGAAAACTTATTTTTTGGCACCAATTGATGGACTCTGGAAAGCTTCTTAAAGGACAACAAAGTAATTATCTTATTAAATGCTTGACTTCTCTGTCTTTTTTCTACCTGTTTACTGCCCCTGCTATGAATAAACAAAAATACAGCATTTAAAATATTTTAAATTGACCATTTCTCTGCACTAGAACAATACCTTACTGTACTGTGGTGGTTTCCCTTTCAAAAAAATGTTTGTCCCGCCCTTGCTGCAGTCTCCAATTCTCTGATGTCATCAAGGCCACTGAATACAGGTAATTTTCTGGCCATTTCCCTCCCCAAATTGACATCATCACTACCGTCCTAAAAACCCACCCATTCTGTGATGTCACAGCTCCCTGATGCTTCCCCTACCCATACAGAAAGTAAAGGCTAGAACAAAGAAACAGTACACGAGTCCTGCTTTAAGCTGTCGGTCACAGTTGGTAACAGCTCAAATTCCCCTTAGCACTTTGACAGCTAGGGAAGGTAGGTGTGAAGGGGGATGGGAGATAAGTCAAACTAGTACAAATCAGATTTCACAAAAGACTGCAGTTTAGCCATTCTAAAAAGAAGCAGCAGTAAAAAGCACTTAAAAAGTCTGTTCTATGGCATTTGCACTGCTTGTGTTTTAAGTACTCACTGTGAATGGCATGAAATGTTGCTTAAAACAAACTGACTGAAAGACATCAGTGTATGCATGTAAAATCAGTGCAGTGACAGGAGCTTTAGGAAGAAAGAAGACTGTTTGATGTATTTTTACAGACGAGCACTGCATTGTGGGATACCTAGAGGCAGACTAAACAATCAGAATTATTTCAAGATGCCAGACCCCATGTAGTCAGACTGACAAATTACATATAAAATATTTAAGAACCTGTAAATAGTCCCAGAGTGGTGTTAAAATGTAGGAAACACCAAACCATGATGAAATAAACATGTTTTTGAGTCTGTGGGTGTGGTTCTCCTTTCTCCTTTAATATGAAATAACTTATCAAACATTTAATCTAGATAATGAACTGTGGTTGGTACCACAAGAAATAAGGCAGCATTTTTTAACTAAAACTGACTTAATGTACCCAATAACCAGACAAAACATTCCTAAACTTATAGAATTTTTGATTATTGAGTTATCAGTTCAAGGGAAAGGCTACTTTTCTAAAATATATAAATTAAGAATGCAAAATCTTATTTTAAATAAAGTTATTGGAATTGTTATAAAACTATTAATAATCACCCTTATACAGAGGATGACAAAAACAACTCATCTTAATTTCTTCAGTGTGAACTTCCTTGTCTCTACAATGGAAATTATTTTCATGGAAATATATTTATTGAATCTGTTTTGCACCACATAAAATGGAACTAATGTTTAGTCATGAAATAAGATGTTGGAGATGCAAGCTAAAAGTAATAACTAACTGGCAACACATGTTTTATGAATGTAATTTACTTAGATCCTTTTGGAGAAAAAATGTATCTTTTTTGCAAACTATTTTTAATGATAATTTTCAGTTGATGAAATCACTGATTTTGTTTGATGTCCATATTCCTAAATGTGTTCCTAAATTTAAATATTCATTAGTTTGCATCTTATTAACCATTGCTCATAAAACTATTACTACAAACTGGAAGAGTGAGATTGCTCATACAATTATAGAATTCAAGAACATCACCCTTAATACTTCTCTAATGGAAATAGCTACAGTAAAGACAAGAACTGAAAGAATCACTTGCTATTATAATGCTTGGATGAAAGTCGTGGAGATACTTGAAAAATTGACTGTAATATTGTTTGATTCAGATTTTTAATTTGTAAAATATAAAACATTTTATTTTTGGACACCCTTGTAAATAGTTTTGCTGTTTTTAGGTTTGATATGTTCTGTTTTTTCTGAATGATTGTTTAAATTAACATGTATGAATCTATTTCTATTTAATATTATGTAATATGTTTTTTTAAACTTTCAATAGAAATGTTTTGAGTAAGGAAAAAATCTAGAGACAGCCTATAACAAAATTGCAAATATTGCTACAAATAATCCTCAAAAAAAAAAACACCATTGCATAGCACTAAAAAGCCGTGTCTGGCTAGAACTTAAAAATCACCTCAACTGCCATCAGCTTATTACAACCCATAAACTGATAAACTCCCCAGAAAAATGCTCAACTCTAAAAGAAATACTACAACCCTATACCACTAAATGAGTCTAAAGATCCAACAACAAAGCTATTCTATCCATCACAAAATCAAATAACAGCACAGGAGACTATATTCTAACCAGGAAGCAAAAATATGGGAACAAATCCCCCTGAAATAAGGCAGGTAGACACTGCATGGCTTCAAAATCTCAGTAAAGAAACACCTGCTAAATAACTGGTTGTGCTCACGCACTTCCCTACCCTCCATCCCTGTAGTCAACCTAAACTCCGCCATCAAGATTATACTCCCTTTACATAACCTTTCTGTATGCAAATAACTATAAAACAACTGTTTTAAATCAATTAAGAACTTTCAATTATTTTATTACAGAACTTCATCAAAACACCAACACACCACTCCATTTAAATATATTCATATATCATATCAATTAATCAGTTATCCAATCACCAAAAGTATTTAAAAACATCAGTCACCTTTTATCTTAAGGGTAATGGTAAGTTAAATTGTAATGCTGAGGAGATGATCTGTTTAGCCCAGTGCTTGACATGCATACCTCTCAACCTGCAGATGAAAGAAACAGGGATGGTGAATGTTAAAATCAGGAACAATCGTGGATACTTAACATAAAATTTGCATATTCATATATATATATATATATATATATATATATATATATATATATATACACACACACACACACACACACACACACACACACACACACATTAATCCGCATGCCAACATACGTAAAATTGTACAAAGACTATCATTTTAGAGATTTTGTTTTATTAAAACACACACATACACACAATATTTATCTCATATGTCGCCTCACAGCAAGACATTGTCGCATTCGATTCTCAGCTAGAGCGTGTTCTATGTGGAGGTATGCGTGAATGGGCGTGCCTTCGTTGAAGGTTGTGCATCAGGGCTGGTAACTTGGCACGTAAAAATCCACTACCAAACATTAGCGGACCGGAGTTCCGCTGTGGCGACCCCTAACTGGGATAAGCCGAAAGACACAACAACAACTCACACATACAAACATGCATATAACAGTCAAGAATGAGGAGACGGCTGGAAGGAATAATACTGAAAGGACAGCGTAATCAAGCAATCAGTGCCTCTAAATGAACAATTTCCTAGAAACAAAACTGTAAATAAAAAGCAGTATCAGTTTACGAGTCATATATATATATATATATATATATATATATATATATATATATATATATATATATATATACACACACACACACACACACACACACACACACACACACACACACACACACACACACACACACACACACACACATATATATACATGGACTCTTATCACTTTACTGAAAGATCATTTCACTGACACCCATTTCACTGAGACCAAATCACCTAAAGTTCATTTCACCTCAAACTCATTTCACTGACAAGTAGTACTCTTAAGGCAAGTCAAAGGTATATGTCCTTTTCCCCACTGTAGTGTGATCCTGATGTTAGTATGTATAGTTAGGAGGGGTGTGGGGGACACCCCCCCCCACATTTGGGGTGTGTGGGGCATGTTGCCTCCACCTAGTTGGGTTTTACCAAATAATGTAAAACAAAACCAGACAGAAAACCAAATTAAGTGGTGGGCTACTCCCCCCACACCACTTGCCTTAGAGTACTACTTGTCAATGAAATGAGTTTTAGGTGAAATGAATTTTTAGTGAAATGAACTTTTGGTGATTTGGTCTCAGTGAAATGGGTGTCAGTGAAATGGTCTTTCAGTGAAGTGATATGAATTCATAGATACACACACATATATATATATATATATATATATATATATATATATATATATATATATGGGTCTACTTTAGATCACTGAAATCCCATTTCACTGAAATTCATTTCCCGAGAACAAATCACCTAATTTTTAAAATACTGCAAATTCATTTGACTGAATCTCATTTCACTGAATTGTAAGCTAGCGAACTGATGTGGGTTTCTGTTTGCCTTTAACTTGTTTGTGATAGAAAGAATTTCTGTAACTTACAGTGCTGAGTGTCAGAATACTGATAGTAATGTAGAAAGTGGTTTTGTAGTGTTTTTAAATGTGAGTATGCATCTTTACATTTGTATGGAAAGTATCTAAAGTAATATAGCTGATGTGTGCATTCCCAGTAGTTGTGGCAGCGTGTAGAGCACTGTGAGGCAAGTAAAAGGTATATGCCCTTTTCCCCACTGTAGTGCGATCCTAGAGTTAGTATATATAGTTAGGGGGGTGGTGGGATGGGCATAGCCCCCCACTTAGTTTGGTTTTATATTGTCTGGTTTCTGTTAAGAGGATAAGTAAGTATTTTTTAAGTTGTGGAAAGAGGTAGTCAAGTGTTGTGTGTGTTTTTCTATGGTTTCCCATTTTGTCTTTTGAAATTTAGCATTGTAAGCTGTCTGTGAAATGAGATTCAGTCAAATGAGTTGTCAGCATTGTGAAATTTAGGTGATTTGGTCTCAGTGAAATGTAAGTCAGTGAAATGGGATTTCAGTGATCTAAAGTAGACCCATATATATATATATATATATATATATATATATATATATATATATATATGTGTGTGTGTGTGTGTGTGTATATATATATATATATATATATATATATATAGAGAGAGAGAGAGAGAGAGAGAAAGAGAGATAGAGCAAACACATTAAAGTAATACAGTACGACTCTACAAGCAGTATACAGCAAGCACCTTTACAAAAAAGAAATGAAAAAAGAAAGAAATCACTCATAAACTGCAGCTAACGATCCCCATCTTCCTCAGCAAGATTTGCAAGTACTTACTGCTTTAAAAAGTCCCTTCTATATGTGACTGCTGCCTGTCTTCTTGATCATAAACAAAACCAGTCCACAGCACCAGGCAAAAGTGAAACCAAAAATGGAAAAGAAATTCTTACAGTTGACAGAAAAGCCTCAGACCTCCTTTGAACAAATATCTCATTTATCTGGTACAAGAATGAAGAGGAAAGGCAAACCAGTGATAACAAATCCTGCTGCTCATGGTCTAAGTTCCACTTTCCTCCACTATGGCAGGCAGACAGGCACTCTTATAGATAACCTAGTGTCCATACACCATGCACAGACTGACCCAACCCTTCTGTCAATTCAGGGCTCTGAAGGCTGGAACAGGCACTCAGTGCTCCACTGAAGAAACAGACCATCTCAATTGCCTCTCTCCAAGCAGTTAAGAGACGAACAGACCATTATTCTTCATGCACTGGTTAATATGCTGTCTAACTGGACCTAACAGAAGACAACAAACTTCTCAGGTCCAATATTGTATATTAACCAAGCTAAATCTCAGTCACAGACTCACAGAACTGGAAGCCAGCCAAGTAGCATGCTAATTAGGTATGGTAACAAGACACTCATTGATTGAATTGTCAGCAGCCAAAAGCAGAGGTCTCCTTACCATGGAATTTGAAAAATATGTGAGTTTATCTATGTAAATCGGGTGATTGGGCACAAGGCTGTATTTGATTGAAAAGCAGGTGCACCTGGGCAGTTTGGGACATTTGAGAGCTATGTCGACATGTGATGCATTCTTTTTAGTAAAAACTGAAAGGGCTTTAAAACAAAGGATATACGAACATGTGTATGCCATTAAGTAAAAAGAAATTAGAAATGCCTTCATAAGCATAATGTTGATTGTATGGGTTGTAATTTTTTTTTTGTATATTGGAAAGGGTTCCACAGGATATTAGAGGTGGGGATTGGGAAGCAGTACTAGAAAAAAGGGAGCTTATATGGCAGCTTAAGTTGAATGCCACCCATTTCCTTGGCATTAATAATACATTTTCGATTAATAGTGCCTTACAAATGAGAGTGGGAAAGTTGTGACTATATTAATGTAACTAGGTAGGCTATTTAACAGTTATAGACTGAGCCCTGTAGAGTACTGCCTTAGCGCCCTTTTATTAACTTTATTTAAATTTGATCTTATTTAAGCTGAATTAAAGTTAAAATTTAGGAGTAGGGATTTGATGTACATATCATATGTTCATGTATTACGTTATATATGTATTGATTTTTACTGAATATTGGTTGTTTTTTAAAAATGTATATTTTTAAATCTTTGATATTTAAACACATTTGGTGATTGGATAATTGATTAATTGACATGATATATGAATATATTTAAATGGAGTGGTGTGTAGGTATTTATGTTCTGATGAAGTTCTGTAATAAAATGAATTAACGTGCTTAATTAATTTAAAACATTTATTTTATGTTTGTTTCCTGCCATGACCAAACTGCATTTTTTAGTTTCTTATTATTACTTTTACACTGTTGAGATTAGTTTTTTTTTTGTATCTAACCTTTCTGTAAGCTATTCCTCTGTATGATGATCTTCCGCATGCAACTTTATATCTCTCTATCTCTAAGAAATCTCAGTGTATATTCTCCCACAACTGTCATTTACACTATTCTTCTGTATACTGTCACTCCATCCTGTACCTGTTTCTCTCCTACAAAATTTCAGTTTCCCAGGTAAGTACCACTACCACTGTTTTCTTTAATACAGATCTATGCAAGCTAACTACCTCAGTCTTTCTAATGTTTCATAGAATTACTTGTCCTCTTAAATTCTACCTCCTGCTAAATACCTTGTTGCCTTTGCTGTCCTTCTCGGTACTTCCTTCTGATAAGCACATTATATAATGCATCCATTGTTTATCTGTCTAATTTCTGTATAACCAACTGCCTCATGAAAAATGTATTTCCTTATATAATGTATTCAAGATGTATTAATATAATTGTATTTTCATGTAAACTTAATATATTGTACAAAATGTCATTGTTTTTTCCCTTAAATGTACTTGCCTAGTGTGTGGAGCCTTTCTCCCCAGGCTTCTGCTGAAAATAAGATATACCCAAGTCAGAAAGAGAAATAAGTAAATAAATAATATAAATACATAATAAATATTACTGAACTTGATTTGTGATTGTCTCATCAGGACAGTTGTACTGTTGTCTCATTTTCCAAAGCTAACCTGTCATATCAGCTTTTAGTATCCCTTGTATCTGTATAAAAAAAAACATAAAAAAACAAAGAAATTAGAGGTCTTAAAACTTCATTGATGAGCTCAGTCACAATAATTTCCAAAAATCGTGAAACCTGGGTAGTGTTCCAAAGCAACAAGTTTTTATTTGTCAAAGACAAGCGATCCTCTGTAACAAAAAATCAGAAATATGTTAACAATGTCAAACATATCAGCTTTTATATACTTAAAAGTAGGTGTGAAAATATATATATTGTTTAATTTTAAACCATCTTGTTTAAAATTTAAAGTTTTTCCCATACTTGTTATACATTTAATTTTCTTGGAAGCTGCTCATTGCTAAACATGGACCCACCTAAGACAGTCACGCTATCTGCAGATAAATAACCTCTGGCAGTTGTAGTGTTTGAATGTGAATTATTATACAGTCAGGGTGATTGTGTCAGTTAGTTCTTCCTGTCATGACCTGGTGGAGGGGAAGATTTTCATCCAGTACTGTCTGGTTGGGCAGTTCCTAAATGATGGAATTTATTTTTCCTCACCTTTAGAGAACTCCTTTATGTATGTAGAATATGAACTTCGTAATTGATAAGCTTGTCTGTCCCCATTTGAACTGGCTGGTCCTTGCGGTTTTGAAGTTTGTTTCTGGAAAAACACTTTTCCTTTTGGCCATGACATCCATTCACAGGATCTTGAAGCTGCTAGTCCTCATGTGTAGGGGATCCTTATCTGGTCTTTTAGGGGTTCTGATATCCCTTAGGACTTAACTTATTCCCAAAAGTGGTCTCTGTGGCCTAATCATTCATTGCCATGTTATTTATTTATTTATTTTGCCAGGGCAGAAACCTCTTGGCCTCTAAAATTCTTATCATGGAAGACCCTCTTCGCCTCTAAAATTCTTATCATGGAAGACCCTCTTCCTGATTGCAGTTACATCAGCTAGGTGGGTTTCCGAGTTACAGGCACTTTCCATCTGCCCACCTTATATGATTTTTCACAAGGATAGAGTATCTTAGAACAAACCCTTCCTTTTTACCAAAAGTCTGTTCAGAGTATAATTTGAATCAGTCAATTGAACTCCCTGTATTCTTTCCAAATTATGGCAACAAGGCAGAGTATAAGCTACATCAACTGGATGTCCACAGGCAGTTACAATTTTATCTTCAAAGAACCAAGGACATCAGGAAATCAAATCAGCTGTTTGTATCCTTCTCACAGAGTAAGCAAGCCTCACCAGTTTCCAAAGTGACTTTGTCAAAATGGCTGTCCAGTACTGTTACTTATGCTTATGAGTCCCGGAATGTGTCTGTCCCGGGAAAGGTAAGGGGACACTCTACTAGGTCCTTGGCTACCTCCATAGCTTTTCAAGCCAAGCTTCCATTAGATACTTTTTGTGCGGCAGCAACATGGGTTACTCCCCATACTTTCATTAATCATTACAAAGTGGACATGGCCTCTCGGAACAGGGCATCTTTTGGTTCCATGGTTCTGAAGTCTCTTTTCCAGTGAGCCACCCAGGATTTAGGTGCTGGGGACGCTGTCCCAACCAGAAATAAGGAAGGCGAGATGGACAATGTAACAAAGAAGTTATGTTCTTACCATAACATTCCATGTTTGTTGTCTTTTATCTCGCCTTCCTTCTTGCGTCCCTCCCTCCTTTCCCCATCCTGGATGATTGAGAGGAATTGCCTTTTTTTTGGCTGATTTGGCTAAGTTTCCTTTGCTTTTCAGCTGTTGGTATAGTCCTTGTCACCATTGTTATGTTTTTTTCAGAACAAGGAAGCAGTATTGTTTGGTTACCTCCTTTATTTGGTAATTTATAGTTCTCCTATCTAATGGTTAGTTGTCACAAATGAGATCTGGGTAGCTACAGCTAAGCATGCTGGGATAAGGGGCTAGCCTTGAGCCAGTAAAGACTCTTTGAGCTTTAGAAGTGGCCAAGTCAGAACCGAGATCAGCTCCAAACCCAACCAGAAAGAAGGAAGGCGAGATAAAGGACAACAAACATGGAACATTATGGTAAGAACATAACTTCATTTTTTGTCTCTTTTGGCATCTTCTTCACAAGTAGCTAGACATTCCATTAAGTGTAGCTATGCTGCTGCTCAGGCATCCTCCAGGGCTGCTGCAGCTGCTTCTGTACTTGGGAGACATGGATGACATTAAAACAAAACTGTTAGATGCACCTCTGGATAAGTCAGCTCTTTTTGGTTCTGCAGCTGCTGATTTATTTAAGACTCTGCAACAGAAAGGAAAGGAACTTCAAGATTTAAAGTACCTGTTTGTTTCTCCTGTTCTGAAGTTCCATAGGAATTTTCCTGTTAAAACACCTTTTGTTAGGAGCCCAGCTCGTCTACTGCTTCTGCTTCTCAGCCTAGGAAATCTGTTACGAGGCGTCCTCAACCAAAGCCTACAGCTTCTACCCCTTCCACTCAGCAGTCTTTTCAAGTCAGTCCCAGTTCTCTGTGTCTACCGACAGCCTCTTTCAAGTCTTACTCCTCTATCTCTTCGTCTATCTCTCTCTTTTCCAACTTGGACAAAGATCACTCAGGATTCTCGGGTTCTGTCTATTATCCGACAGGAATACTTTATGACTTGAAAAGCTCTTCCTCCCTTCACATGAATCCCACAGCCCCCTTCAGCTCAACTGCATTTGTTTCCAGAGGTCCTATCTCAACTACTTTCTCAGGGCACAATTCAAAAGGTGCCAAAGGATCAGAGAGGCAAGGAGTTTTACTCAGGGATGTTTTTGCTTCCCAGAAAAGGTGGTCCTTGGAGACCAATCCTAGATCTTTCCCACTTTTTCCTACAAATTCCATCTTTCTGCATCCTGTCCTTACAAACTCTTTTTCCTCTGATTTCTCCTCATTCTTACATGGCTTCTGTAGACATCACAGATGTTTATCTGCATATTCCCATCCATCTTCTGTACAGGAAATGTCTTCATTTCTGAGTGGGTTCTTTGCACTTTCAGATATCTGCCTTGCTTTTTGGTCTTTCCACTTCTCCAAGGGTATTCACAAAGTGTTTGGCCCCTGTGATTGCCTTCTTTAGACTCCAGGGTATTCAGGTATATCCATACCTGGACGATCTTCTCTTTCTGGCTCTTCAATCAGACCAGTTGTCTCAAAACTTACAGATGGCCATTCATCTCCTTCAAAGTCTAGGGTTTATTTATTTATATTTTATTTATTTCATTTGTTAGCTAGGTAATGCCCGAGTGGGCCAGAACCTCGTTTTCAGTGATGACCCCGGAGAAAAGCTCCAAGAAGGTTACATAGAATGTTTTAGATTTGAGATAATATTTGAGATAAGGAAATTTAGCAAGAGAAAAATAGAACATAAATATTCATGCAGATGCAAAATAGAAGCTGCAAATAGAATTTCAAATTACAGGGTTCTTAACATGGTGTCTACAAAGCAAGCAACATTAAACAAAACATTTAAACATGCAAATCTGATTTAAATTAGAAGATTCAAATACAAGGTGTCTCGAAAGTAAGCAAAAATTACAACAGTTTTAGCATACATTTTTTTTTTTTTTACAAGTTATGTTTTCAGTATAAGAGGGCTTGTAAAGACAGGAGGTATAGAGCAATATGAACAAGGGAGTTGGAATCTTGGTGGGTTGAGATGATTAGCCTGGGTGGGTACAGGAGCAAAGTCTATGTTTTAAGAAATATTCCTTAAGGGTATGCTTAAATGTTTGTGTATCATTAATAGACAGAATATGTTGTGGAAGAGAATTCCATTGTTTGGCGATAATATGGGAGCTCAAGGAAATACCATATAAGTTTTGTGCTGTGGTAACCTTTAAGAGTATTTTTTCAGCAGATCTGAGGGAAGTTAGATTGCAGTAGGGTTCAACAAGATTTGATAGTGATGGGCAGTTGTCAGATTTGTATATGACTGTGTGTGCAGCTAGTAAGTGATTCAGGGTAAGTAATTGAGGGAGCTCTAACCAATTTAGCTGGTGAAGGGCATTACAGTGATGAGATTTATTGGGTTGACTGGTAGCAAATTTTGCAATTTTGTTATAGCAAGATTCAAGTCTATTTAGGTCAAATTTGCGAAGATTGGTAAATATTTGAGAGCAGTATAGAAGGGATAATAATAGATGGGTTCTGGCTGTTGTGAGTCTAGCTTGATCAGTGAGGTGTACTTTGGCCCTGTAGAGTGAGCCTAGCTTGACATGCACCTTTTTAATAGTTAGTGCCAGGCGTTTGTCAAACTTCAGTCCACTATCAGTTGTGACACCGAGAAGTTTAGTATATTCAACGGGCTGTATTTTAGTGCCATTGGAAGAGGAAATACAGATAGGGGCTAAATTATTGGCTGTCAGGGTATGCTGGAAAACCATGAGTTTGTTTTTTGGGGGTTTAGAATAAGTTGCTGAGCTGTGAAGTAACTTTCAATGTTTTTGAAGGCTGCTTGGGTTTTTCCTTGGAGCTCTGTAATTGCGGGGGGCTGAGCAGATTAGGGAAGCATCATCAGCGTATTGTACAATTACTGCTGAGTTTGCTGCAGTATTAAGATCATTAGTAAAAATTGTGAATAGAAGTGACCCAAGGATTGAACCTTGTGGGACCCCAACAGTTATGGGGAGTTGGGGGGAGAGTTTGTTGTTCCATAAAGCGGCTTGTTTCCTATCAGACAAGTAGCTATGAAGCCACTTTAGGGCTGCTGGGCTGGAATGATAGGAAGCTAGTTTATTAAGAAGTAGTTGATGTGATACAGTGTCAAATGCTTTTGACATGTCTAGAAAGGTAGCAGAGAATAGATATTTCTTGTTTTTAGGTTGATTTATAGTATCAATAAAGCTGATTAAGGCTGTGCTAGTGCTATGCCTAGGCCAGAAACCATGCTGTGTATTGGATAATAGATTGTTTGATATACTGCTCAGACAAGCTCCTCATGGTTCTGCAGAGTGGTCCTAGCAGCAGGGAACTCAGAAAAGCGACTACTTTCTGGATTTAAGTATCTTTGCTTTTTCTTCACTTGGAATAGCTTCTGTAGCTTACCCTGAACTAGCTTGAACTGTTTTTTAACTGTTTGCTGCATTATTTTAAAATCTGCACTTAAAGTTACATTTTAGTCGAATTTGATCGAAAGTTTGTTTGTTTGTTTGTTTAATTTAACTGTGGAGGCTGCCCACTAAAGTGTGCTAGCCTGTGTATCTAATTTATCACTGTTTCTGCATTTTCTGTGTGTTCCTACCAAAAAAACAAAAAAATAATCCTTGTTTTCCTGCCTCTCCTCGACTAGTTTAGACCAGTTTACAGGCATTGCTGTATTCTGGGCTGTGGTGTAGTTCCTGTGTTGTCCATTACCTTACTTGGATAGAAGGAAGTTTCTTTGCTCACCAGTGGGAGTGGGGAGCCTTGAGCAGCCTATCTGTCCCTGTAGGAAGTGACCTCAGCACAAGAAGCTGTAGTAATTGGTTGTTTTGGACCATTTCTAGCTATTTTGTAGTTCACTGTTTAAAATCCGCCTCTGGGCGTTTTTTCTGGCTATACTGCTCAGACAAGCTCCTCGTGGTTCTGCAGAGTGGTCCTAGCAGAAGGGAACTCAGAAAAGAGACTACTTTCTGGATTTAAGTATCTTTGCTTTTTCTTCACTTGGAATAGCTTCTGTAGCTTACCCTGAGCTAGCTTGAACTGTTTTTTAACTGTTTGCTGCATTATTTTAAAATCTGCACTTAAAGTTACATTTTAGTCGAATTTGATCGAAAGTTTGTTTGTTTTGTTTGTTTAATTTAACTGTTGAGGCTGCCCACTAAAGTGTGCTAGCCTGTGTATCTAATTTATCACTGTTTCTGCATTTTCTGTGTGTTTCTACCAAAAAAACAAAAAAATAATCCTTGTTTTCCCACCTCTCCTCGACTAGTTTAGACCAGTTTACAGGCATTGCTGTATTCTGGGCTATGGTGTAGTTCCTGTGTTGTCCATTACCTTACTTGGATAGAAGGAAGTTTCTTTGCTCACCAGTGGGAGTGGGGAGCCTTGAGCAGCCTATCTGTCCCTGTAGGAAGTGACCTCAGCACAAGAAGCTGTAGTAATTGGTTGTTTTGGACCATTTCTAGCTCTTTTGTAGTTCACTGTTTAAAATCTGCCTCTGGGCGTTTTGTCTGGCTATACTGCTCAGACAAGCTCCTCGTGGTTCTGCAGAGTGGTCCTAGCAGCAGGGAACTCAGAAAAGTGACTACTTTCTGGATTTAAGTATCTTTGCTTTTTCTTCACTTGGAATAGCTTCTGTAGCTTACCCTGAACTAGCTTGAACTGTTTTTTAACTGTTTGCTGCATTATTCTAAAATCTGCACTTAAAGTTACATTTTATTCGAATTTGATCGAAAGTTTGTTTGTTTTGTTTGTTTAATTTAACTGTGGAGGCTGCCCACTAAAGTGTGCTAGCCTGTGTATCTAATTTATCACTGTTTCTGCATTTTCTGTGTGTTTCTACCAAAAAACAAAAAAACAAAAAAATAATCCTTGTTTTCCTAGCTCTCCTCGACTAGTTTAGGCCAGTTTGTAGGCATTGCTGTATTCTGAGCTGTGGTTCCATTACCTTACTTGGATAGAAGGAAGTTTCTTTGCTCACCAGTGGGAGTGGGGAGCCTTGAGCAGCCTATCTGTCCCTGTAGGAAGTGACCTCAGCACAAGAAGCTGTAGTAATTGGTTGTTTTGGACCATTTCTAGCTCTTTTGTAGTTCACTGTTTAAAATCCGCGTTTGCACGGCTTTGCGCGGTTGTCCGCATAGTGCAGCGCCGGTTAAACAAGGTTAAAACTTTTTCTGGCTCCGCCAAGTCTGCTCTTCAAATTTTCCCTTAAGGAAGCTCTACTCTTAGTATAACCAGACTACTCACTATATTATAAGCCTAGCACTTGTTCTCAATACTTCTCTACTAAGTAAGCACTCTCGTACTAAGTAAAGCACTACATCTACTTACCACCCCTGTGAATATCCACTTCCCTTAAAGGTACAGCACTCCCTTATACTGTTCTAGCATGTCGAGTGGTAGATTACTGGCGTCGTCTCCAATTCAGCTGGTCAATCTGGGTATCTTGAGACAATGCTACAATTGTCTCATGTACACAGACAACCCTCTCCCCCTCCCAACAAACACAAATACATGTGAGAGATGCAACTATATAGCCAAACTGGAGGCTGAACTCTCTCAACTCAGGGCTGGCAAGACCAGACAGGAGGAGATGGCAACCACACATACAACAATCCCAGTCCCACATAGACCTACCACAACTGCAAACCAAACACATAAAAACACAAAGACATACTCGGAGGCTCTAATAAAAAACTTACCAAAACAACAGAGGCTCCCAAAGCAGACATCCAAAAATCCACCACCTCAAAACAAAACACATGCAACACATACTTCAATAAATCAGTGTGTCAACCAATCACAGCCCTTAAGGCCAAACACCTTGCCTGATACACTAGTAATAGGTGACTCTATAGTCAGACACACTGATGTCCCGCTGACCAGGCTGAACAAGGAGAAGGTGACTGTGAGCTGTCTATCGGGAGCTAGGATCCGCCACATAACACACGCACTCAAGTCACTCCAAAGCAAGTACAAATATGACTCCGTCATTGTCCATGCTGGTGTGAATGACCTGAGACGTACCTCCCTGGACTACATGAAAAGAGACATAGAGGAGCTCTCCGATTATGTAGCCCAGGCTGGTATGACCCTGACCCTGAGCAGCATCTTGCCCTCACCAAGAATGATATCACAATACAAAGACAAGATGATCAGCTTTAACAATTGGATCAATTTCAACAACTGGCTAAGTTTCTGGTGTCATTCTAAGGGGATCCAATGTCTGTCTGCCTGGGATGACATGTTGGACAAGCCACGCTGCTTCGCAAGGGATGGCTTACACCTGTCACCACTGGGCTTCCGGATATTGGCTAAGGCTCTTGCCACCCCCATAGTGCCTTTCTTAGGCAAGGCTCAAAAGACAAACCCACCTCCTTAGAAAACAAAAATGGAAAAAAACTAAGGGTAATGCTGCTCAACGCCAGAAGTCTAAATCTCAAGATGCAGGCACTGATGCACTCCTCAGCATGGAGAACATCGACGTCTGTGCAGTAACTGAAACCTGGTTCAAGGCTTCTGAGAGCAGCCCAGTGCTACCAGGCTATACCTCGTATCATGCTTTTCGGCCCCAAAACCCGGGCCGAACCACAAAGGGAGGGGGAGTGTCCATATTCATCAAGGACACCCACACCTCCAGGTTAGTAGCAACACATGAAGCATCAGAGACCATACAGGTGCAACTAAGCATAGGCAAAACTGCTATACAACTGGTAGCATGTTACAGACCACCCTCCCAATCTCAAGAACCCCACTCAGCCTTCCTGAAGACATTGGAGGATATGAATGTATCACAAAATACCATCATACTGGGAGACTTCAACTACCCAAACATAGATTGGGTACATTATTCTAGCCCTAATACCCTAGCCCAAAGGTTCCTGTAATTCATAAATTCAAATGCACTGGAACAACTGGTCACCTCTCCCACTAGGGGAGATAATATACTAGACCTGATCATCACAAACATGGGGACAAAATGCTCCACACCGGACGAATACCCCTCACTAATGAGATCTGACCACAAACTAATCACCCTGGATATACATATCCCACCTCCACCCCCAGCACAAAAGACCACAGTGAAAAACTTCTCAAAAGCAGACTTCACTCTTCTTAAGACTGAGATGGTATCCTTTAAGCCCACTGTGCCAGTGGATACCACATCCCACAATGCCGAATCCTTCACAAATGCTTTCTATGGACATCTCCAAGAATGCATGGATCATGCAATCCCAAACAAATCCAAATCCCTCTCCACCAAAGGTAAGCGTCCTGTCTGGTGGACCTCAGCCATAAACAAATTGTATAACAAAAGAAGGAAGCTACTGCAAGTCAGAGCAAAATCCCATGAAGGGAAGACATCTCTGATCAACATTAGCAGAAAACTACGTTCTCTCATAAAAACATCCAAGGCCAACTTTGAGAGAAAAATCGCTAAGGACACTATAGATAACCACAAAGCCTTCTTCAGCTATGTTAGAAACCTGGGCGGAAACCCTCAGATATGCTCAGAGTTGTTTCAAAACAACAAAAAATACACTGAACCCACAGATATTGCCAACATTCTGGCTGACAGGTTCAGTGCAAATTTCTCCCCTCCTTCACCCCCAAAAGAAGAAATACTTATCTCAGCTGAATGTAATCTCCCTGTCATCTCAGATCTCCAAGTGAGAACCGCCCTAAACAAAGCAAAAAACACAGCATCAATGGGACCTGATGGTATCCCGGGTTGCGTGTTACGTGAACTCCAAGAGGAGCTAAACCCAGACATAAAAATGCTATTTAACCTTAGCCTTACTTCGGGATATGTACCTGAACACTGCCGTACAGCAACAGTGGTCCCACTCCACAAGGGGGGTGCCTCTACAGACCCTGGAAACTACCGCCCCATAAGCTTAACCAGCCTGGTCTGCAAAGCTATGGAAATAATCATTATGGAACTCATAAACAGAGACATAGGGGACCTACAGACACTTGACCCCACCCAGTTCGGCTTTGTAAAGGGCAGATCCTGCCTTTTAAACCTGGTTGACTTTTTCGAAACAGTCACTAGAGCCATTGTTGAGGGCAAAGCAGTCCATACAGCATACCTGGACTTGGCTAAGGCCTTCGACACAATACCCCACTCAGACATCATAGATAAGCTCAACAGCTTAAAAGTAAACCCTTATGTCACTAGATGGGTTGCAAACTGGCTAAAGGACAGAACCCATAAAGTTAAAATCGCTGGAGCAATGTCAGACTCAAAGCCAGTCACAAGTGGTGTCCCACAGGGATCTGTCCTGGGACCCCTCTTGTTCGGCATTTACTTCTCAGATGTTAAAGCAAACATGGGAGGGCTGTGGCTGACAAAGTTCGCAGATGACTGCAAACTAGGCGCCATAGTCGATACACCAGCAGACACACATCCTACAAAAAGGCCTCACAGAAACGGACAACTGGTGCCGAAGTCACGGCCTTAAACTAAATGCCAAAAAATGTATAGTCATCCCCTTTGGGAAAAACAAAGTACCCACAAATTATCACATAGACAGCAACCCACTGAGTACTGCAAAAGTAATCAGAGACCTAGGGACCCAAGTCGACAGCGACCTCTCATTTGACACCCACGTTGCCAAAGTGGTTAGAAAAACATTCTACCTTGCACACCTCATCATGAAGGGATTCGCATCCAGATCCAAGGATGTCATTGTACCCCTATATTCCTCCCTCATCAGACCCATGATTGAGTACAATGCCCCATTTGGTATGTACCTCACCCGGCATTTGCAACAGCTGGAGAGACCACAAAAGTACCTCACCAAGAGGATCAAGGGTCTCCAACATATGTCTTATTCTGCCAGACTAAAGAAACTTCAGCTCTATTCAGTAGCATACCGCCTGCTCAGAGGTGATCTCTGCCTGACGTACAAGGCCATGTCCAATCAGGATCTGATGGACATGCTCCACCTCAAAAAATCCAAATCCATCAGGACCACGAGAGCTAAAGACTTAAACCTCGGCACAAGTATGAGTAGGACATGCTGGAGGGATAGATTCATAACCCAGAGGCTTCCCATGCTTTGGAACAAGATCCCAGTTCGTATTAGGCAGAGCCCCTCACTGACTCTCTTCAAGAGAAATCTTGATGAGTGGATGGGAGATCGTAAGTTTACCCCAGGGGTCACATCTGTGTCACTGCTAGACAGGGGCACAGTAAACTAATTCTATTATGTAAGGGGACCTTCATTGTGTCACTACTAGACAGAGGCACAGTATTCTAAATTTATTCTGTACATTTTTGTACCATTTCATGGGGTGACAAAAGCCACATCACTATGGCTAGGCTTACAAATGCCCCAGGGCAGATAGCCTAGTACTATACTATGAAACTATGAAACTATGAAAATGGTCTAGGAGTTGTTTGAGTATACATTTTTCTAAGATTTTGGCAAGTGGAGACAGTATGGCTGTGGGTCTGTTGTTGGTTATGTCTGTAGAGGGACCACCTTTATGTAATGGAATTATATGTGATATTTTCCAGAGGAGTGGTACATGTTATTCAGAGATAGAGCGGTTGATGAGGATGGATATTGGGTAAGCGATGGAAGTAGCAGCTAGTTTATTTTATTTATTTATTTTATTTTACATTTGTTGACCGGGATAGTCCGACTGGATACATGTCCATTTTCAGCGTAGGCCTGGGGAGAAAAGCTCCAAGATATTAATTCACATTGAACATTTAGTAAATGCTAGTTTCAAGCAGATTACAGTCATAAGCAATGCCAGCATTTAGCACATATAGTACTAACATTATAAAACACTTTACAAAATATAACATTATTTTCAGTGTTAAACATATATAACATTACATTCAGGTTTAAGACACGCTGAGCAGCAGTTATACAATTGACCCTTCCTGAAATGGAGTGGTAGAAAAAAGTTAGAAGTAGTTGAAGGTAAGGCACCTAAGAAATAGAGAGGTCACTAGTTGGGGTTAGTGCAAGGACATAACCAAAGAATTTTGAAGTATTTCTTGAGTTTGTTTTTGAATTGAGTTAGTAAGAGTTCTAGGGTCACATCAGCTGGGAGTCTGTTCCATATTTTTCCAACAGAGTTGGTAAATAGAGAGTCCCCAGCTGAGTAGTTGGATTTGTATGTTTGAACTAGGAGTCTAGTGGATGATCGCAGCGGCCGGGTGCTGGTGTAGGGCTGATAATATTTTTTAGTGCAGGTGTATTTTCTGGTTGGTAAAGGACTTTATGTGCCTCTATTAGCTGGTTGAACTGCAGTAGGCTTGGCAGTTCAAGCTATCCTAGGCGATTTAGGTGGTGACAGTGGTGTGTCCGGTAGGCTGTGCCAGTAGCAAATCTGGCAATGTGATTATAGCAGGATGATACTTTATTAAGATCTGTTTTGTTTAAGTTGGAGAATGGAGGTGAGGCATAGAGAAGAGTTGATAGCAGATGGGAACGGGCAATTGCAGTCCTAGCGAGTGGAGTAAAGAAAGGTTTGATTCTGTAAAGAGAGCCAAGTTTTTTATTAATGGTTTTGATAGTTTGATTGATAAGCACATCAAACTTCAGGTTGTTATCAACTATGACACCCAGTAGTTTAGTTTGGGCTTCTGGGGAGATGATAGTGCCATTGTTAGCAGTTATGTTGAAGGATGGCAGGGGGGTCCTGCATGTGAGGGAGAAGAGGAGCAACTTAGTTTTGTTGGGGTTTAGGATTAGATGTTGATTGGAGAGCCATTTTTCCACTGTATTGAAAGTATTTTGAGTTAATGTGAATAAAGTAGCTGGTGAGGTGTCAGAACAAATCAAGGTGGAGTCATCCACATATTGAATGCAGGTAGCATCTGGGATGACTGAAAGAAGGTCGTTGATAAAGATGGAGAAAAGAAGGGGTTCTAGTATCGAGCCCTGGGGGACTCCTAATGTGATGGGTAGGCGAGATGATAGCTTGTCCTGCCATAGGACTGCTTGTTGCCTGCCTTGCAGGTAGGATTGAAACCATTGGAGTGCATGGTTGTTTAAGGAGAAGGCCTTCAAGGTATTTATAAGCATTTTGTGGTCAACCATGTCAAAAGCCTTGGATAGATCTAGAAAGAGTGCTTAGGATAGTTTGTTATTATTATGGTTGTGGTTAATGACGTTAGAGAAAGAGATGAGGGCAGAAGTAGTACTGTGGTGTGGCTTAAAGCCATGCTGAAAGTTGGACAACAGCTTGTTCTGTGTGAGGTAGTGCATGAGCTGTATGTGTACACACTTCTCCATAATTTTAGCTAGAGGTGACAGAATAGCTATGGGTCTAAAGTTTGACAGTTCAGTGGAACTGCCTCCTTTATGGAGAGGTATGACATGGGAGATTTTCCATATAGTGGGTACAGTAGCTTCAGATATAGCTCTGTTGATCAAGATTGAGATGGAGTATGCTATGGTGTCAGCAGCTTTTTGCAGATAGTCTGCTGGGAGGAGGTCGGCAGCCAGGGTGGTGGGTCTTAGTATCTTAAGTAGGGCATGAATAAGTTAAGTAGGAACAGGTTGGAAGGTAAAGTATGTTTGGGTACTGGGTGTGGCTACATTAGAATTAGAGCCACTGGGAGAGAGTTGGCTGGCTAGAGACTGGATAGTCTCTGTGAAAAAGCTGTTGACATTATTAGCAATGTCTACTGATGATTTTTGTTGGGAAGCTGAGGGGGGTGGAGTGGCGGTTTGGCCTGGGTGGAGTAGTTTGTTTATTCCTACTCAGAACTTTTGAGGTTTGTTTTGGTGTTTTTGCAGTAGATGGTAGAAGTGTTTCTTTTTGTCTAAGGTTATGGATTTTTTTGGTGTCATTTCTTAGCTGTCTGAATCTTAGTTGATCAAGTGGGGCTTTTTTTTTTGGTAGGGGGCCCATGCTTTGTTTCTGAGTTAAATTTTGGTTTTGGTATCTTTAGACAGCCATGGTGCGATATTAACTTTGGTTCTAATAGAGCAGCTGGGAGCATGGGAGTTAAGAATAGCAAGGAATTTGGTGTTAAAGTATGCTACTGCTTCATCTAGGAGAAGACTATTTAGTACTGACCAGTTGCATGCCTTAAGTTCATTTTGAAACTTGGTGAGAATAACATTCTTGTTGTTTCTTAATGTTCTATAGGTGGGTTGGTAGGAGCAGTCTACTTTGAGCTTGATTACATAGGTAAGACAGTGGTCACTTAGATCATCAGGCAAAGTGTCTGATTTATAAGATTGAAGGTGGGTATTGACGAGTATCCAGTCTAGGGCACTTTCCTTGTTATTGGGTTTTCCTGTCCTGGTGGGGGAGGTTATGATTTGAGTAAATCCATAGAGGTTTATGTGGGTTGTGGGAGTTTCACAAGAGCAAGTGTTTCAGTCAATGTTGAAATCCCCAAGAACAATTGTTTCTTGGGGGTAGTTATTGGATAAGCAATATAAGAAGTCTTCTAAGGTTTCTATGTTCCTCCCTGGGGGAATGTAGACACAGACAATGTTTACATTTTTGTTTTTGTTCATTTGTAGTTTTGAGAATTGTAGTTTTGAGATAAGAATTTCAGCATTATTGAACTGGGGTGGTTGTTGGATGTCTATGCTGACAGATAGGGTAGACTTGTAAAGTATGGCTACCCCACCACCCTTTCTGGTGGTACGGTCTAGTCGAAACATACTATACCCTGGAGGCAGAACCTCATGGTCCTTGGTGGCAGGCTTTAGCCACATTTCTGTTAGGCATAATATATCTGGGGAATGAACAGCTAAGAGGGCATGCAGGTGCTGAGTTTTGTTATTTATGCTCCTAATGTTTAGATGGCAGGCCAGCAGTGAGTTAGGATGTCTATTTGTTGGAGCTATGGTGGTAGGGGATATAGAAGGGGGATTAGGGCCAACATGTGGGGATGGACCAGGGTTTGGGTAGATCCTTTGTGAGGTTGTAGTATATCCTGAGTATGAGTTTTAAGATTTTGAATAAAGTTTTGAAATAGTGTCTAGTTTTAGGACTAATGTAACTAGGTCTAGTAAGATGGTAGTAAGATGGTAGTATTTAGGGGTTAAGGAGGTATGGATGAGGGAAGTGAGTAAGGGTGCATTATTATCTGTTGTAGATGGGATGGATGTTTGGCATTTAGTGTAGTGAAAACCTGGGTGATCCTGATATTTGTAGGTGGTTAGGAGATATGGGATGAGTAAAAGGGGTAGAAGTAGAGTTAATAAGACTATTTTGGGTGATAGCATACCTACTGAATGAGACTTGAAACTAAGGCAAAAGGAATAGTAGAGTTGGAGGACTGGTGGTATCAGGTTGAGGGTGGTGCTGTTGAGTGACAAGTTGTTACTGATTGGTTTAAAAAAGTGGGGTGTGGTCTAGTAGTAGTTGTAGGAAGTCACCAGGTAGCTGGTCTCCAGCTAATGTGCAGGGTTTTAATTTGGAGAGCAGTGTTTTTACATAGCTAGGTTGAATTGGTTTGAGATGGAGAAGGGTAACCTTATTAATGGAAGTTTCTGGTATGGTCAGAAGGGTATTGGGGGTTTTATTGAGTAGAGAGGTTATAGACATGATAAAGTGGGAGGTAAATTGTTCTTCTATACAGACATTTTGGTTGGTTAGTGTTGGAGCAGGGGTAGTAGGTTTTCCTGGTGAAAGAAGGAGATTAATTGTTTGCCAGAATCTTTTAGGGTTGTTCTGGCATTTTAGCTGATTGGTTTGGAAGTAGGCTTTTTTGTCTTGTTTAATTATTTTTTTTTGGCTTGGTTTCTTAGTTGCTGATAGGCACAGAGATCATCCTTATGTTGACTATTTTTGTAGAGAGACCAGGCTCTGTCTCTCTCTTTTAGTAGTCTAGGGTTCACCACACATTTCAGTCTTTTCTGAAACCATCCCAGGAGCACATCTTCCTAGGGTGCAGGACAGATATTATGATGGTTTATATTCCTACGGACAAGGTTCAGTCCCTTATTGCCTTTCTAGAGTCCCTTCTACCTCTTCCATCCATTACAGCCAGGGACTTTCTGAGACTTCTGGGGTTCATGGCCTTCACAATTCCCATGCTGCCCTTTGCAAAACTCCACATGAGGAAATTTCAGTGGTACCTAAAGTCAGTCTGGACACAGCATGCTCATCCACATGCTGTGATTCCTCTCCTTCCCTGCCACTAAACAGAGTGTCTTTGGTGGATTCAACAACTTTCTCTGAATCCTGGCTTTTCTCTTCTTCTACCCCAGATGACTCAACATCTTTTCACAGATGCCTCACACTCAGGCTGGGGAGCAACATTTCCCTCCAAGAAGGTTCCGTGTCTTTAGTCTCCCTGTCAAAGGAGAAGGCATATCAACATCAAGGAAATGAGGACTCTCATTCTGGCTCTACAGGCCTTTCATCCTCTTTTTCAACCAGGTCCTCTGAAACTATTTACAGACAACACCACTGTTCTCTGGTATATAAATACGCAGGGGAGGTGAAGGCTTACATTATTTGCAGGTTAACTCTTAGGGGATGGAAATTAGCAATTTTGTACAATCTGACTCTTCTTGTGGTTTACATTCCATCCACACAAAACACTGTGGCAGACACCCTAATCAGGTCCATGACTCAATCCCACAAATGGATGATTCACAGGGATGTTTCTGGACTTGCTCCACTGGTGGGGTATTCCTCTTTTGGATCTATTTGCCTCCCCTCTGAACAGACATCTTCCTCTATTTTGTGCCAGACTCCCACACCCTCGGGTTTGGAAGGTGGACACCCAATCTTTCTCATGGAAGGGGATGTTTATCCATGCATTGCTCCCTTCCCTCTCATTCAGAAAGTTCTGCTGAAAATTCAGCAGGACAAACCAACAATCCTGCTGGTGACCCCCTTTTCGCCAAGACAGCATTGGTTCCCTCTTCTTCTGCATTTAGCCAGGGGCAATCATCACAAGTTACCTCACAGAGTGGACCTGCTCATACAAGACAAGGGATCCCTGCTTCATCCACATTTGTCAGCCTTACAACTGACCCTGTGGGTGATCAACTTTTGATTCCTTTTAGGCACCATTTTTCATAGGATGTGCTTAGGGTTTTGCAGGAGGCCAGGAAACCCAGTACTAGAAAATCTTACATATTCAAGTGGAAGCAATTTTCTTTCTGGTGTCTTTCAAGAAAGCTGGATCCATTTTCAGTGGATATTCCAGTAATTATTTCTTACTTGTGTGAATTACTTAACAGTGGCTTAGCTTATTCTTCTGTGAAAGTTCACTTGTCTGCTATTTCTGCATGTCTGCCATTATCTCCACCTTTAGCATCCAGATTAGAGGTAAAACTTTTCCTTAAAGGCGTCCTACATATTAAACCTCACAGGAAAACAGTTCCACCTCCTTGGGATTTGAACTGTGTCTTAGAGAAGCTTACTGTGACTCCTTTTGAGCCTGCAGCCTCAGCTTATTTTAATGTTTTGTACTTGTAAGGCTGTGCTTCTGTTTGCCTTGACATTTGCAGAGGGGGTTTCGGACATTCAGGCTTTGATGGCTTCCCCACCATTCTTGTTTTTCCACAAAGGATTTCTCTGTGTCCCAATCTTTTAATGCCTAAGGTAGCGAATGGGCTGTCTCTTAGTCATTCTATTCAGTTGCCCACTTTTTTCCCTTCTTCTCAATCTTTCAGTGAGAGGATCTTGCATACCTTGGATGTATATAGACAACTTAGATTCTTCTTGGATAAGACTAAGGCTATTAGGAAATCTGATTAACTTTTTGTTTCTTTTAATCCCAGGGTTCTGGGTTTGTCTCTAAGCAAACAATTTTTTCTTGGATTTCCAAGGCTATTTGTTATGATTTCCATGGTAAGTCTCTTGCTGCTTCAGTTAGTGCTCATTCTGCTAGATCTGTGGCTTCCTCAGGGACACTCTTTGAAGGTCTAGATACTAATTCAGTTCTGGATGTTGGTACATGGTCTTCTGTGCATACTTTTACCAAACATTACAAGCTGGACACTGTTTTCTAGATCAAGAGCAGAGTTTGCTAGGGCCATTCTCCATGGCTTTGTTGAAAATTCTTCAGTCAAAGTTCCTCTGCTCCTTCCTTCTCCTAGGGTACCTACTAAGCTTTGGTACTTTCCCACATGTAAAGAATACTGCAACATTGAATAGAAGGACATAGTATTGCTGTGTAAAATCTTACCCATAACTATAGATGTCCTTCTCTTCTATGTTGTAGTATTCTGTCCCTCCCGCCTTCCCCCTTCATTTTGTTCCTTCCTTAGATGGTCTTATATTGGTCCTTAGTTTTGGTGCTCCTCCTGGGACATTTCAGTTCTGAGGATTGTATGTGCAGATGTCCTTTTATGGCTGACATTGTCAGAACATATGTGTGATGTCCCACATACCTGCAGTAACTAAAAGCTGTTGTATACTGGCCGGATATTGGGTCGCTGGGCGGAGGACTTCCCACATGTAAAGAATACTGCAACAGAGAAGAGATTCACAATAATACTTTATTTAGTATATGTTATAGCACATTTACGAGAGCACGTTGTGAACTAGGGTGATGATGTTGTTTTTGCATATTTTGTGTTTGTATTTTAACTTGTTACAACAGGATTTTGTCTGTCATTTTCTATTTTACTATGTATACGTTTGTCCCAAATCATAACTGAAGGGCCACCAAATGGCCAACTTACCTGGAGTGCCTCATAACTTTGCCATGTAACCACAGTGCAATACATTTCTGCCAATATAAAGTCATTCTTCTTGGAACCAGTGTGTGGCTAAATCCCTAATAACTATTTTATCATGGACCCTTCAAGGCACACAGGTAGTACCCCCCAATTTCAAAATATGTTAAGACTGTGATTTAGACCCAGTTCTGCCCTTCAGTCCTCACATCAGAAAAAAAATCTTATTGTGGAGATGTAAAATATAACTATACTTTTCCTAAGGAGCTATCACAGCTACTAGGATACTGGAGAAGGTGTTGTCTTTGTTCAAATTGATATGTGACCTTCTCCACATTACATCCACCACTCAGAAAAAATATATCATTTCAAATCACAGCTAATCAAATCTGTTGTTTTTTTACCCTAGCATGTCAGTCTCTTTATATATCCCTCTTGTTGTCAAGTGAATTGGCTTTTGTCAAGGGGTTTGTTCTTTTATTCACGTTTTCCTTTAAACTTATGAAATACCATTCCTGCCTTATCATGAACAACAAACTAACCCTCAGCTGTTCATGCTAGCTAAAGTCTTGTTAACAGTCATGGTTTGGGTCTCAGAAAACCACAAGCTGTAACCAAACCTGTTAGACCATACTTTATCCATCATTTCCTAAAACATGGGATTCCTTTCCTTAATTGCTAAAGATCCAAAGTGATTAAAATCAGTTCATTCTTGGTTAATATCCTTCCTTCAAGGCATAGTAGAATACTACTGCTTTAATCACTCTAAACTCCTGCATTCTCCAACGTCCACTCCTTCCTCCTATTACTTTAGTCAACCTAGAATATTGATAGACTTGTCTCAGCTGGACTCTATGAAATTACATAATTGCAACTGTACTGTGACTGGTATGCATTACCACATTGTCCTGTGTATGTTTTCCTTTTGCTAATATAATTTGATATTTCCTAGCTCCCTTGCATAACTCTTATTTTTTTATTTACTGAATGATTGCTTGCTTGCTCGGTGTGTTTAGGTTTTTACTCCATAACTGCACCATATTTTTTATCCTGAACCTTCATTTTGTAGTAAGCATTGTCTGTAACATTTCCACAACAAACCATGATTAAACAAATTTACATTACCTTCAGCAACATTACATTCTTTTAAATTGAAACATATTGGTAAATGTCTTTGCATTGTTAGTTTAAGTACTCAGATTTTTTTACCTCAGTTTTGAAAGAGAGTATTAGGTATAATAGAGTCTTCACAACCTATTTAAACCTTTCTTTCTTTTTAGGTGAATGAGGCATTTGCTTCACAGTACCTTGCAGTTGAAAAGGAGTTGGGTCTAGACCGTGCAAAAACAAATTTGAATGGAGGTGCCATTGCATTGGGCCACCCTTTGGCAGCATCTGGAGCCAGAATCACTGGTCATCTTGCACACGAGCTTAGGTAGGTGATTAGACAAATTAAAGTGGTAAGAAGAACAGAAGAAACATAACTGCGCTATGGTGACAACAAGAAAAGCAGCATAACCGACGTTTGTTGTTACTGAGTAAAATGGCTTATTTTACTTCAGTGAGATTTCTGTAGGTATTTTCATTACTATTAGGACTTTTGAAATGTTGTATCTTTCGGCTTTTCCCAGTTAGGGGTCGCCATAGCGGAACTCCGGTCCGCTAATGATTGGCAGTAGATTTTTACGTACTGAGTTGCCAGCCCTGATGTACAACCTTCAACGAATGTATGCCCATTCACGCATGTCTCCACACAGAAGACGCTTTAGCTGAGAATCGAACAGGACGTCTTGCTGTGAGGCGACAACGCTACCGCAGCACCACCACCACAGTATCTGTTTTAATGCTTATTAATTTTACTTAAGTAGTCAGATGAACACCTAATTTATGGGTATCTATCTGTTTAAGGATGCAGTCTTCTACAACCTCTTCTTTTCAGTTATGGTTGTGTAATAAGGTAGCTTGCAAGATTTTAACCTTGAAAATGAACTTGATATTTGTGGTGCAACAGGTAACACACTTGGCTTTGGTGCTAAAAGACCAGGAGGCTGTGGGTTCTATTCCAAATCCAGGTGATTGTATTGCTGGCACTAGAGTGCAGTGATGTTCTTCATGTTTCACTGTTGAAGTCATTACATTTGGGTGATCTGCTTGCAGATAGCCCTCAGTCGACCTGATTAACAAAGTCTTGGGTCCTGCATCGGTTGCTGTCCCTTCTTCCATGACGTCAGGTCGTCAGGGGTATAAAACATGCAGCCGATGCCATTACATCAGTCTTTCTTGCCGTGCGGTGCCCGAAGCAGAAGCAGTTTGCAAGTGCTGGTCGGCCGATTCCTGAAATTTTCGTTTTCGAGTTTCAGAACCGAAGTCTTCAACTAAATCTAAGTACCCCATTAGGGAAACTTTTTCTTGCTCCTTACTGATGTCAGTAAAAGTTAATAATTGCATTACTTGTGGAAAGCAAAGACCTCATAAAGATTTTTATTCGTACTGTATTCCTTGCCTAGGCCCTGACCATGCCGTACCTTGCTGTCGATTTTGTGCTTTATTTAATCAGCGCACTGTCCGTCATTGGTATATTTTCACCTCTAAGTATTTTGGTACATTGTTTACATTGGTCTTTTTGTTGAGGTTTATAGTTTTATAACTCACACACAGTAAAGTATATTCTAAGGAATTAAGTATTATAACTTATGATATAGTGAGGTTGCATTGAAGTTTTGTTGCAACAAATAAGTTGATTTTAAAGCATTTACTCTGAATTGAACATTTTAGAAATGTTTTTAAAAAAGTGGTTCTTATAAATATGTCAATATTGTCTATGAGTCTATAGAATGTTTATCAAATACAAATATAATGATTTTGAATCTACTCAGCAAATGCACTTTACATATGTATAGGTACACTCTGTTTTCTGTTTTGAAGGGAGAACATTGTCTTTCAAAACAGTGAGAATAGTATTAACTTGCATACAATTATTCAATTATTTAATTTTGTAATTAATGTTGATATCAATTAAGTTCCCGCCTTTTTGAATTTAAATACAGAGTTCTTTTCATTCTAAAATTATCTGATGAAGCGTAGTACTACCTACGCGAAAGCGCTTATCCTTGTTGTTTATGGAATAAAGTTGTATTTTTGCCTCTACTATAAGGAGATACGGAGTTTTATTTTCAACAACATCGTGGTGAGACCTACCTCTCTTTTTTGCTTGCTATTCCTGGGAGTAAGCTTGAATACAACTTCCCAGATGGCTTACCTCACGCCAGAGAAACAAATTCATTTGACAACCTACTTCAAACAAGTGGCCACAAAAACCCTGCTATCTGCAAGACAAATACTGCAAGTCTTGGGGTTCATGGCCTCCAGCATTCTTCTAATTCCATATGCAAGACTGCATATGAGAAAACTACAGTGGTATCTAAAAAGCCTATGGTGTCAACATTCTCAAGACCTAGAAACAATGATTCCTATCATACCTTGCCTACGCCTAGAGTTCCTTTGGTGTCCTATCATACCTTGCCTACGCCTAGAGTTCCTTTGGTGGACAGAGGCCTGCCACCAAAACAAGGGACTACCATTCACACCACTCCCTGCCACCCAAACCCTAACAACAGATGCATCAGACTTTGCATGGGGGGGCTCACCTGGCAGGGAAGTGAATTCAGGGCAAATGGAATCCAAGTCAAATGCACCTGCATATCAATCAAAAAGAAATGTTAGCCATACAGAATGCTCTGATAGCCTTCAAGGACCACATTCTTCCAGGACAACTAATGGTAAAGACGGACAACACCACTGTTATGTGGTACATAAACAAGCAGGGGGGTACACATTCTTACCCCTCTGTAGACTAGCCATGGCATTGCGGAACACAGCCTTGAGCTACCAAGTGCACCTACAAGCTCAATTCCTGCCAGGAAAATTAAGTACACTGGCAGACGGACTAAGCAGAAACCTCATGGACCCATACGAGTGGAAACTGGAACCAAGGATTTTCAACATGTTGACAAGCAAATGGGGGAGCCCAGATATAGACCAGTTTGCCTCTCCCCAGAACTACCAATTGGACAAATTTTGCACAAGGGCTCCCCACAAACAAGCCTGGAAAGTGGATGCTCTGTCCTTCAGCTGGAAAAACCTATCAGTCTATGCTTTCCCCCTCTGCCTCTGCTCTCCAAAGTACTACTAAAAATCAAACAGGAGAAACCAATGATGATTTTGATTGCTCCAGACTGGCCGCACCAACACTGGTACCCCCTCCTGCACAGTGTGTCACAGTTATCTCCATGGCACCTGCCATAGACTCCTTCCCTGCTGTCTCAGCAGGAGAACCAGATTCTGCACCCTCAGCTTCTAACACTGAACCTTGCAGCCTGGCTAATTACTTAATCTCTTCTTTACCCTCATTCAGCAAACCTGTGATGGATATCATTTTAGAGGTAAGGAGGCCTAATACTAGAAAATCTTATGCTGAAAAATGGAAAAGATTCTGTGCCTGGAACCAATCTCAAGGGATGAGCAAAGTAGCGCCCATTTTACCTCAGATTTTACAATACTTAACTGAGATGCTTCACAAGGGCCTGTGTTTTTCCTCCTTTAAAATCCATGCCTCAGACATTTCATCTCATTATAACACAGAACCTCCCCTCTTCTCTCATCCACTGCTCAAGCAGTTCCTCAGAGGGGCCAAAAATTTGAGACCACCCAGGAGAGCTCCAACCCCAGCCTAGGACCTTAATTTTGTCTTGGAGAAACTCACTCTACCTCCTTTCGAGCCAGCTGCTACTGCAGACTTAAAATTGCTTTCTTGGAAAACAGCTTTCCTTTTAGCAATCACTTCAGCTAAAGGGTATCTGAATTACAGGCCCTTATGGCTGTGGAGCCTTTCATCATCTTTCAAGCGGACAGGGTGTCCCTCAGAACCAATCCATCCTTCATGCCCAAGGTGGTATCCAGTGTTGATCTTAATCAGTCCATTCATTTGCCAACCTTCCTTCCCAATCCACAGAATAAAGGAGAACAGATACTGCATTCCTTAGATGTGCACAGACAACTTAGACTCTACATGGACAGGACTAAACCTCAAAGGAAGTCTGAATAACTGCTGGTGGCATTTGCTGCAGGGGCAGAGGGGAAGGCTATTTCAAAGCAAACCATTTCTAAATGGATAAGCCATTGCATTAATTTCTGCTATAAGCACCATGAAAAACCCATCCCCCAGGGCATCAGACCTCACTCCACCAGGACTGCATCTACTTCTACAGCCTTTCTCAGAGGCGTCCCTACTAGGGACATCCTAGAAGCTGCATACTTTCACCAAGCATTATCATTTGCCAATTTTCTCTAAATCCAGAGCTGGCTTTGCCACTGCAGTCTTGCAGGGCCTTATAGCTGGCCCTAATGCTGTCCAAATTCCTCCTCCCAACCATAGTTTGGGAGTCTACCCAAATGTAATTACTGCAACAGTGAAACACGAAGAACATAGTACAGTTGTGTACACTTACCATAAATGTAGATGTTTGAGTGTATTCACTGTTGCAGCCCTGGTTACCCTCCCTCCAGCCCCATAACTTCTTTTAGCTATACCTCTACTTTCCTTTACTATGCTTAAAAGCCTTTTTGGTGTATTTGCTTTTTTGTTGGAGGTATATCTTTGTACTTTTATATTTAATTGCTCTGCATTAGGGGGCACCTGACATCTGGGGCAAGAAAAAAACGATGTAATGGCATCAGCTGCATGTTTTATACCCCTAATGATCTGATGTCATGGAAGAAGGGACAGCAACTGATGCAGGGCCCAAGACTTTATTAATTAGGCTGACTGAGGGCTACCTGCAAGCAGATAACCCAAATGTAATGACTACAAGTGAATACACTTGAACATCTACATTTATGGTAAGTGTACACAACTGTGCTTTATTGGGTGCTGCATTCCTGAGTGTGTTGTCCTTCAGATAACATGTTAAGCCAAAGCCCCATCTGCTTGAGTTGGTGGTAGCTCAGGCAGATGTAAAAGACCCTTGGCACATATCAAAAAGAGTAGGGGTCCATTATTTATATGAAAAATAATTATTTACAAAATATTTACATATTTACAAATATTTACATACAAATATATAATGCTAAATTTTCATCCCTGTTAAACCCTTACTCCTTTTTCCATAACCACCATCTGATTTTACTTAATATTGTTTCTAAAATCCATTTACCATTAAACATAATTTAATTTATTCTTTCATTCCTTTTAACCCATGTAACATAAAATAACTTTTCATCTATTCTTTTAACATATTCTTTACTTCTATTCTTATAATATTCATATTTAATCATGTCCATGTTTGTTTTGTCCACTTATTTTATATCTTCAAAAAATCTTCTATACATAGTTTTCTCCATGACTTTTTTACTGTAACATTTCAAAAACACATGTTCTGTAGTTTTTTTCTTTTTGATAATGTAAACTTATGCTATCACCTTTCTTTTTATGTGGCATATTTCCTTTTACTGGCAGTTTGTCTATTACCAGTCTCCACAAAAAAAATCTTGACATTCTACTTTCTGATTACAAGATTTGCTTCTTACTTTTATAGCTTTTATTTTTTATATTTCCCATGGTTTTACATAGTAATGTTTTATCATTACATGCTTATACCATATTTTTCGATCTTTGTCTGTATCCTCAAGTGATATTTGCCACAGTATGCTCATTTTCTCTTTTACTGTTTTTAACCATACCCCAAAAATTATCATACTTATATTTATACAGTTTTACTACTAATCTCTCATTTTTTTTCATTTATAGGTTCATAGGTTAGTACTAGGCTAGCTGCCCTTGTGAGACATTTTAAGCATAGCCAATTATTCCTTGTGAGACTGAAACCCTGTACCTTGTGTTTGTAAGGTAAACACCTTAACCATTAGGCCACCCTCCACTTTATCACATTGTACAAATATAATGAAGCAGTGTGTACCATTGGGTTAATTAATCCTAAACCTCCTTCTTTATTTACATACAAAACTCCTCTTTTTACTGGGTGTAATGTAGAACCCCATAAAAATGAAAAAAGTATCTGCAATAATTCCTTTTCAAATACTGTTGGCAACATAAATACACTTGCTAAGTATGCTGTTTCCCCATCACTACTGAATTTATCAGATAAGCCTTTTTTTGAACGATAACTTATATGTTCTCCATAAAAGACATGTTTGCCTTATTTATTCTGTTTTTTTTCCCATTGAATTCTACTTACATCTTTATTCCCAGATTTTAAACCTAACACAGAAATTTAATTCATTGTAAAATATATATCCACCATTTTTACTACATCATTTAAATCTTTACTTTTCTATTTATTGTAAGCCATCCTTATCATTGGCAAGACACTCATTTGTGCAAATTATTATATCTTTAATCCAAATTTTTGGGTGGGTTGCCCGCGGGTCGAGTGACGTTCCAAAAGACATGCGTGAATGAGCGTGCCTTTGTTGAAGGTTGGGCGTCGAGCTGGCAACTCGGCACAGTAAAAATCTACTGTCAATCATTAGCGGACCGGAGTTCCACTGTGGCGACCCCTAACTGGGAAAAGCCGAAAGACAACAACAACATATGCTAACAGAACTGGCATGCTTAACCCTTCAGGTGTTGTATACCGTGCCTCCTTCATTTTGTAATGTATTTCACATGCTATCACATTCATAACTAATGTAAAGTGTATACAGCTCATTGGACATGCCTGTCTTGCAGCACACATCATATGTACCTCTTGTCTTAAGCAGCCATTTACAAGTATTTTTACTTTATTATTACTATATGCAGTCATACATAATTTTCTAATTTTCTCACTTATATTATATTCTTTCATTATTGCCCATAAGATTTCATGTTTAATGGTGCCAAATGCCTTATTAAGGTCTGCTATCGTGATTCTTGCTTTTTCTTTTCTCTTCATAATTTCATCCACAATTTCTCTAACCAATATTAATAATTTTTGACAACTCTTCCTCTTTATACTATATATGTTATCTATTACAATATTTTCCATTTTATTTTCAAATCTTTTTTATTTTCATAAAGATCTTATAATCATTATTATTCAATAATATCAGTGTCCAGTTTTTAATTCTGTTCTGTCTTCTTTCTTCCATATAAGTATTCCACTACACAATTATATAAAAACCTTCATTTAACCATTCATTCAAAATCTTTAAAAAATATTTTTTTACCAATCCCTTAGTTTTTTATACATTTCATACCCTATCCATCTGGGTCTGCAGCCAAATCTGTATTTACTTATCCTAATACTTTATCTTGCTCATTTAAAAACAAAAGCTCCTTTTCCAACTCTTTGTTCTCTTTTTCTGTTAACTTTACTTTCCATGTTTTTTTTTTCATTACCTTCTTTTTCTCTCTAAACATTTCATGTACATATTGTACTACAGTATTCCTAATCTTTTCTGGAATTCTTCCTATTTCTCCTTTTATATTTTTTTATTTCTCTTATTACACTACCGTCTTCCTTTACTAATCTGCTTAAGTAACTTGATACTTCTCTTTTTCCTTATAAAAATATTTATTTGCTTATATCACAATTCTTGTATTTTTCTTGATCTCGTTCATATAATTCTTTTTCTTTGTCAAAGTACTTTCTGTCATTATGTTCTAAATCTTCCAATGCATTGTTGTATGTTCTTTTATATTTTTCGTTCTCTACATTTCTCATATCGTATCGCCACTGAAAAAAATATTTTTTATTTTTTCCTTAAATATCATCCACCATTTAGACCAATTTTTATAAAATATTCTCATAGTAACATGATCTTTCCATAACTGTATTACTAATCTCTTTCCTTCTTCATTCTAGGCTTTATTATTTAGCATTTTTATTCCTTTGCCTATTTTTATATATTGTTTTCTTTTATCTGTAACCATATTGCAAGATGTTCAGAAAATCCTATTTCAACTACTACGCTTTCTCTTATAACTAAACTTTCTGATACTATAAATAATCTATTTCAGTTCTATTGTAATCCAAATATACGTGTATATATATATATATATACATACCCTTTTGTAAGTCCATGAATTTGTGTTCCAAAGTTTTAACGTACCACATTTTATAACTTCTGACATTTTTTTCTTATATTTATTTATTTATTTATTTTACATTTGTTTACCAGGATGGTCAGACTGGGATAGTCCCCATTTTCAGCGGAGGCACGGGGAGAAAAGCTCCAGTTTAAGCTTACATACAAATTATTACACCAAGTAATACAAATTACAAACAAAACTGACAAAAAAATGAGTTTTAGCACATTTACATGATAAAAATGTAAAAACAAAAATATATACATAGTATCAAACAGAATAAGATTTTTAAACACTTGAATATAGATAAATATATGGTTGAATTTATATATGTGGAGGAAATTAACATTAGTTAGGAAATTAAGCAGGGAGAATCACTTAGGCAAAGTAATGCGTAATTAGTAATACTTCCAAGGTTTGAGTTGCAGCTGGGAATGTAACTACTTATAGAGAAGTAGTGTTGTTAGAAGGGGTATGTTAACATAGTTAGTACATACAGCCAAATTGTGTAAGTAATGCTAAGTTAATAATTAACCTGGAGTGTTACATGTGCAAAGCCAGGATTCAAATAAGTGTCTTTTGAGAGATATTTTGAAATGATTAAAGATTGCTTATGGGTGTAATACTATGTGTAAGGGTAGTCCAATTTTTAGCAACAAAGTTAGAGTAAAGAGAGTTCCCTGCTGAATTGGATACTTTGGTTACTTGGAGTAAGTCTTTGTTAGATGATCGAGGAGTACGAATGTTAAAGTAGGGTTGTAGAAGTTTTTTAGGGATGGTACGTTGTCAGGATTGTGCATTATTTTGTGAGCCATTATTAACTGGTTATAGTTCATAATATGAGGCAGTTCCAACCAAGAAAGATTTTTTAGGCATTGACAATGATGGGTTGAATGGGTGGAATCTGTTGCAAATTTGGCAGTCTTATTATAACATGATTTTAATTTACTTAGTTCTGACTGAGGTTGGTAAGTATGGGGGATGCATATGAGTGAAGAGAGAAGGTGGGTTCCAGCTATGGCTATTCTTGAAGCGTTTGCTAAGAATTTTTTGTTTCTATACATTGTTCCCATTTTCTTGTGAACCATTTTGATTGTGTTAGAAATGTCTATGTTGAATTTTAATCTGTTGTCGATTATGACGCCTAAAAGTTTTGTTTGGGAATCTGGGAAAATCCTAGTATTATTACTAGCAGTGATATTAAAGTTAGCTGGGAGGTTAGTAGGTTTAGATGGATGAAAGATCATACGTTTAGTTTTATTAGGGTTGAGAATGAGTTATGATTTTGCTAGCTACGTTTCAGTATCAGAGAATGCTTTTTGTGTGACTGTAAGAAGTTGAGTTACTGTGGATGGTGCACATATGAGGGTTGAATGATCTGCATATTGTATGATAGATGCTTGAGAGGAGGCAGTATTAAGATCATTTATGAATATGCTGAAGAGGAGGGCCCCAAGGACCGAACCCTGAGTGACACCAAGTGTAACAAAAGGAGTGTATCATTTCCTTTCTTTTTTTTTGCTTGCCTCTTAAATCACAGTTAAAGTCTCCTGTTATAATGATATTCATATTTATCACTACATAGTCTAAAATCTGATGAAGTAAGCTTTTCCTTTATTTACAGCTAGTATAAGCATGTAATGTAATTCTATATACTTATTTGTTTCCATTTTAAATCTACAAAGATCAAGCTTCCAGTTTTTGCTAAGGTTACATCTAATATCTTTACTGTGTTTCCACAGAATATGGCTATTCCTGAACATCTCTCATTTCCCAAATTCCAGGTTATCTTTCCTCCCCATAGTTTCTCTGTTTGTGATCTTTCTTTATCTTGTTAAAAAATCTTGTGTCTTCTAATATAATTACATCTACATCACCTGTATTACACCACTCCAATTTTTTTATTATTCTTACTGCATGCTTAATGCTATCCACATTTACAGAAAGCACTGTAAAATTTTCATTTTTCCTTTTCCTTACATTCATGGTTTCATAAGCTCATAATTAGTAGGCTACCTTTTTTAACAGGCCATTCTAAGCCTAACAATTTCCTTCTCAAAGGTGATAATCAAACACTGTATCTTGTGTCTGTGAGTTAAACACCTTAACCATTGTACCAAGCCCCAGTCTTTAGCTGGTGATACTCTTTTTTATCCATTTCCTTCCTTTTTATTTTGTACTTATTCTTTTAAAATGTGTTTTTCTGTCTTTTACCTCTTTACCAATAGAATTCTTTTTTATTTTACTACCTCCCAGTTTATGTCTTTGTCATCACTTATTTCAGACCTTTTCTCATCTTTTTCTTCTGTTTCTACTGCTTCTAAAATGTCTTCTCTGTGTTCATTTTCTTCTCTTTCCTTTTTTCCTTACTGTTATTTTCATTCTTTGCAATCCATCCACAAATGTCCAATTTTGTTACATTTACAACATTTCAGTTCACATTTTTATGCATCATGTCCTATTTCCCCACAAATATAACATTTTCTTTTGTGCCAGTTACTTAGCAAATATTCTTCATTTCCACACACACACAAAAAATATGTTTTGGGTTGTCTCCAGTATTTTACAACATCCCTATTCCATTCCACATTTATCTACTATAATTTTTCTCTTTCTGTTTTTAACACAGCATTACAGTTCCAACCACCAGTCCATAAACCCCTTTTGTCATAAAAATTTTTCAGTGTCCAGTACTTAGATTTCAAATGTCATTTCAAAGTCTCTCTTTCTACCTGTGTTTCAAATTGTACATGAATCTTCTTTTTGTTTCCCCGTTAAATGCTTTTATCACATAAAGATTCCATGGGTTACAGCCTTTCTTTTTTTCATATTCTCCAAGAAAATTTCCATTGAAAAAAACAGTCTCAAATGTAATGGCACAAAATGTCTCTTTGCTAATAAGAATAAATGTACTTACCTCATATGCTTTTACACCCAAGTGAGCTATTAAATTGTCACACAGTTCATACCTGTCCATTTCTTTGTCTTTTTTTTTACTTTGAATCCTTGCCACATGCTTCTATTTTTCATTTTCTTCTGCTTTCTTTTCTGCTACTCCACATTTGCCTTCTTCTACTTTCTCTGCATATGTTTTCCTTTCCATCTCACCACTATTCTTCAAGATTGTCTCTGCATCCTTCTTTTGTATTTTATCACTAATGTCCCCCGAGTAAACATCTTAATTTTCTGGATTACTCTGCACCATCTTTTCTTTGAGTAAATCATCCTGCAACCCTCCCAACTGGAGGGTTGTAATTATACATCCATCATTTGCTGACTCATTTCATCAAACAGGTATATTTGAAATATTTCCTTAGAATCCTGCACATATTCTACAGTCTCAATTTTAGCTTTCTTCTTCATTTCTTTCACTACTGTATCTCTCCCTCTACCTCCATCTCCCTCCCTGTTTCTCCGGGCTGCCTCTGCATCTGGAAAGGTAACAAGAAGTGCTCCTCCAAAATGGTTCCCACTCACAATGATGAGTGGGAGACGTTCTGCCAGATTTCCAATAATAGTAGAAATACCTCCTCAGGTCTCCTGAAAAGAAACCACTAGCCTAGTGGGACTAAACCCAGTCAACAAAGGGTAAATAAATACAAATACAAATATTTACTTTTCCATTGAAAATAGTTTATATGTGAAGACAAGAATACTTTTTTTGCAGCAGTTAAATTACTACCCCCAAAATGCCATTTTTTGTTTTGGTATGCAATGTAATTTGAATAATTACATTCTTTACCCTACTTGGCTAGATGCCAATGATAGGAGATTCTTAAGGCTTTCCATCTGCCTAGGAAATATTTAAGGGTGGACTCAAGTTAGAAATCTCAGTCTAGCTACCACAGAGCAAAATTTCCTTTCACCTTTGCTTTCCATAACTTTTGAAGGCTGTTGATTTTGCTTGTAATAGTTTTGCTTATGAATGAAAGCAAACATACCTGTGATTTTTGCTATCCATGGGCTGCCATTAAAGAATATTGTTTCTAGCTTTGCTTGTGAAATAACAGTAGGACAAGACTTACCCTAGTTATTAGATTTGTAGACAAAGATCAATGAATGTTTGCAGCAACTCAGACGAATTAGGTGTGTGACTACTGAGAGTACCTACAGGTAAGAAGTGAACCAGCAGGAAGGTAAGGTTTTTGCAGAGGGTGAATAAATTAGTGAGGAAGGTGCACTCTTTCCAGAGTTAGGCTTTATAGAAATGCAGGAGTGTGTGGCTGTGTAACAGTATTGTACCCTCTTTGGCAGGGTGGAAAGGCACATCTGTTCTCATTGAGGTCATAGGACTCTAGTTCTAGAGAAGACCCGATAGACTTTGATGTGAGTTGTCCTAACTTCAGGAAAGCAAAATGGGAGGAGGATGCCAGTCTTAGGGAGGCTAGAAGCAATTTTTAGAGCATGAAAAATGTATCTTTACCTGTAACCATACCTCTCAGCTGTGCAGATTTTTTCAGAAGGTCCAGATTTTTATCTTATATTTTTGGTCTGTTCCTCATAAAATTTGTGGTTTTCTGGAAAATCACTGAGGATTGACGTCCCTAAATACTGACATACAGTTGAGTTTCAGACCTCATACCCTTCAGAAAAAGCATGCTATCACAAATCCTGTTATACTAGTAACTTTCTAAGAGCTGTATTTACAATCTGTCCCTATTTTTGACCCTTTGTTCCACCATTAAATTAGGCTTTGTCCAGATTTCTTGCTCTTAAGAGGTTGAGAGGTATGGATTTAACTCCTGCTAACCCTTACCTCAAGCTAGCCAGTAATCTGATCTATGGTGTATATAAAAGCAGAGAACATATTAGACAGCTGCTAGTAGTGCAGGTGTTTTGGGATGTCTCTGAAATGCAGGGACATTTATTTAATTTTGAGGTAAGAAGACAAATGAGGATGTTGGCAAGATTTTACTGGACAGAAGTCTTTGTGGCAGTATAAAGAGACTATACTTCCTATTTATACTGCAGAAAAAGGGGGGGTTATGCGGTGGTGGTAGTGGTGGGTGGTGGGTATAGTGTTCTTTAGTGCTTCAACCCATAATAGAGGTACTGATTGAGAGGCTTGGAATGTATGTAGTGAGTCCTGCAAAATTTGACAAAGGAATACACTTTATGTCCAAGGTAATAAGGAAGTGATTTCTGTTGTTTAAAATAAACAGCTTGAAACATTTGTCTAATGTCCACAGACAAACTAACTGGTATAACACTTTAACAGAATCATGCAAGCTTTCTTACACCATGCCACAGACAAAGATGGGAAGAAGTCTGGATATCCTGTTGCCATGCTTAATGTTCATCATTAGAGAGGTACCCCACTTCTCCACTGGAACATTAATTTATTTATTAGCAGTTGTTTACTGGGAAAGTCTGAATGGGCATAAATACCCCTATTAAGTAAAGGCACAGGGAGAAAAGCTCCACAGAGACTACAAGTATAACATTATCTCATAATGAATGACATCAAATGATGTACAGTTGCACTGGTTATACATGTACAAATAACATAAAAATTATGCAAGAATTATAGTGATTGACAGAAATGTCAATAATTGTTCAGGTGGAGAGAGATAAGACAAGAAAGTTGAATGTATTAGTATTATGTGTAGTTAGGGAGGTTTGTGAATGTATGGAGTAGTATAGTGCAGCAGGGAATAAGTGGTAAATTTAGTAGTGAATCATACTGCACTTAGCACGAAAAACTGGTCGTGGAATTGATAGTATAATTGTTTTATTTCCCAATACTGCTAGAGATGTCCAGTTAGGGAAAACATTTTTGGTTAAGCAAGTGTGTTTAGCTAGAGATGAATGGTGAGGGAAACAAGTTGTTAATTAATGAGTAAAACGGCTTTGAACAGGGATATTGGAGATGCTGTAGGGATGTCTGTAATATTTACAGGGAAGTTAGTAGAATCATACAAGTTGAAAATATTCATGCCAGTTTAGTTAACAGCCGTCCATATTTAAGTTGTGAGACTGTACCCAGGGGATGAGCAAGGGCAAAGCCAACAATCCAGTAATTCTTGAAATCAGTTTTGAAGGTCAGGAGGTTATTAGTTATAGGGATATAAGTTGAGTATTGGGCATGTTCTGAGTTACTGGATTTGTGAATATTGAGAAGTATGTCTTATGAACATAGTTACATTGATTGTGTAAAATGCTGAATGACACCTGTCAGCATTTGGTACTTGTAGATTGTATACAATATTGTGAGACATGATTAGCTTGAGAGCCACTTTAGTTGTTAAAGGGCAATACAGTGGTGTGCCCTATAAGGCAGTTTTGTTGCATACCTTGCCACTTTATTGTAGAATTGTCTGGCTTGTAGATTTGCCAGGATTGGAGAAGCTTACAGCTGGGATGGTATGAGGAAGGTAGATGATAAAGATTTTTTGGATCTGTCTTGAGAGGGAGTGTTAGGCTGTATGAAGTGACCTTAGTTTTTGGTGTTTTTTTTTTTTTTGATGGTTTGAGTTATATGCAAGTTTAATTTCAAATATTTATCTGTAACAACTCCTGATAGCTTTGTGTGTGAGACAATTTATATTTGTAGGGAGGTAACAGTGAAGGCAGCCCTTTCTTTTCAGTTAAAATTTGGCTTTGGCGCTTGAGTTGCTTACTGTATTTTGGATTTGGAATGCCTTGTGAAGGAAATGAGTAATGGTATCTTTGATATGCATGTGCATATGTCATTGAGTGAAGTGTTTTCCACTTTAAGGAAGCAGCTTCTTGTGAAGGAAGCTTCTCAATGGCATGTTTGTCATGGTATGATCTACAGTTCCACTGCAAATTTCCCCTTAATTTATTAATGTGATTTACACTTTTGTTCTTGGTCCTGGGCTGCTTCTGTGTATAGTAATGCATTTGCGTATGATTTTGACAATTTGGTATCACTGTTACGTTTTTGTGAACAGCTGCCTGTGTGACTGTCTTACAGCCATTTAGTCTGCAACCAGAGGTTATTGCATCTCTTTTATTTACTGTGTATATAGTGTGTCCCTTAGTGACCACTGTGGGATATGTGATGATGTGATGGTTAGGAATTGTGTGAGGGGGGTTGTTAGAAAGGGAGGTACTAGGAATTGAGCTGGTAGAGCTCAAAAAAGAGGCAGATGGAAGCCTGAGACAGTTTAGGACAGTTTAGGAAAGGAGGAGTCTGGGGTCTGACAGAGAAGTCAGAAGTCGTCATCCCAGGGCGGAATGAACTCAGTCTCCATGGAGTGATTAAACAGTAGTATGTTGTTCTTGCAAGAAGTTTGGAGAAGGTCCAAAATCAGAGAAAGTTATGACCCTAAAAGTCACAGGTAGGCTACATAGAAAGGTAAAGATACCTGCTTGTGTGGAAAGTAGACAGTTGTGCGACCTTGGCCATTGTAAATACTTGCCTGTTTAAAGGAACTGGTCTCTTCAAAGTAATATTTTGTTTTGAAATGGGTACACCATAAGGCTTTAACATTTTGTTTAGAACTGGATAAACTGAAACTACCTTGTGATACATGGAAGGCTGCAATGCTGGACTTTTTCCTTTGGTTATGTTACACCTCAAAACCTTGAACATTTGTAGTCTTCATAAATAAACCTGCTTGAATTTTTGAATGTTGAAAGATAATTTTTATTACTACAACACACTGTCATAGATATTCTTTTCTAGATGGAACTAATCTTTCTCTGGGCCCTCACTGTAAATACACACTGTAAATGCACAAATGCTCCAAAAGGGCCTCCTGATTTTAACAGGAGTAGTCATGCTTCCTCCAGTGGTAGAGGAATCAGACTACATCCTCACACTCTTGAAGATAACTGTTTAAAATGTTTTACTAATTATTCCCTTTCTTGTGATGTATTCCTTCAACAAAGATGTTGAGTTGTTATTGTGAATATACTCACAGAGCTGTCCTGTATAAAGACAAAGAACATAGCAATTTCAGAACAGGGTAACAAAAGCAATGCATGGTATGTACTTGTAGCCATATAAATCAAGAATAGAAAATGTTAACACTGTTTTTCTTGAGGTGAAAATAGATGTGCAATAACAAAGTGATACAAGATGAACAGCTGTTGGGAGACTCAAGGATATATTATTTCACATAACTTATAGTAGATGAATGGAAGAGGAACAGCCAAAAGCATTAGCAAGTCAGGAATGCATGTGACAAACACAAAACTGCTGCTCTCGGGGGGGGGGGGGGGTATATAAAAGGTTTTGCTTAAGAAGGACCTCCAGTAGGTAAGGAAATGGACATACTACAGAGGCCATGTGATCCTTATCTGTTGTCAGAATCTGTTTGTTTCTGTTCATTAGACCTTTCTATAATTCCTGCATATGCTGATAAAGAACCACGTGGCAACTGTTGTCTTACACATAACTTAATAGGTTATAATGTCTGGCTTCACTCGTCCCCTTTTATGGGGGGGGGGGGGTCTGCCTAAGGTGGTTTTGATAGAAAGATAGATTGGTGTTCTGTTCATGTAACTACATCTGACTTTCTGACCTATCCTAGGTGAAAAGCATGTGGATAAGGTTGACCAGCTTTCTGATTCATCTGAGGAACAGAATATATGAAGTAGTTTACTTCACTTGGTCTTCAACCTGTGGATACAGGATCTGTATCGAATCCGAGCCGGCAACTTTACTAGCATCTGCTCTGAGCTCCAAGCTCCTCCCCTTACCCACAATACACCTCCACTACCTTCCAACCCCCGGATCTAATTTGCCATGAATAGCTAAATCATCGTGATCTCCAGAGCTCCAGGTTATTAGTGGGTAAAAAACTTTAAAATATCTCTTTTTCTTTCTAAAAATTTAGGTAGTGATAGTGTAGGTTCCCCTTTCTCCTCCCCTTGCTTGGTGCATCAAATTTTATAGTTTTAGAGTTGTTAGCTTAGTTTAGAGTAGTTGTGTGTGTTTTTGCTTCCCCTCCCTCCATCATTGTGTTCTGTGTGTGAGACTGGTGAGTGGGTGTTTTCAGTAAGAAAGAAATAACATTTCTTTTTTCAGTTATTCTTTCTTCTGATACAATAGCTGATAAGCTGATATTTAATAGATGCACTGAGTGTGGCCATAAGTTATGCCCTGCAGATGGCCACACTCTGTGTGTTATGTGCTTGGGCATGGTCCATCTGAGCACAGACTACACTATATGCACGGGGTTTAACCCGTGCATCATTAAAGACAGGAAGGCCAAGTTGGCCCTGAAAGGCCTTCTTCCCCCTTCTGTGACAGTTGCCTTATCTTCAGCTTCAGTCACAGTGGCTGCTGTGTCCGCTTCTCCTTCTTCTCTCCCCTGGCGTCTCCTCGCTCCCAGGCTGGAACTCAACCTCCTGTGCAAAAGCCTGCAGATGTGGAGCAGAAAACGGGCAGAGAGAAGGAGAGAGTTGAAGTTGAGGAAAAAACGTAAGAGGTCTCCGGACCTCCCTTCACCGGTGAAGACCCTAAGCATCTGTGACTCCCCTCGGCTCTGATCTCTGAGGTTTTCCCCAGAGCCGGAGGAGACACACTCAGCTTCTAGGGCCTCGGTGCCCTGACCTGCAAGGTCGGAGTCTGTGGCCTTGTCAAGGTCCACCCGGTCTTTGTCTGAGGTCGATATGGATAAAATGATGAGGAGGTTCATTCGTACCCAGATCCAGATGGGGATCTTGCCAGCCTTCTCTCCCTCAGGAGGGGGGAGCTTGCTTCCTTTTTTCCAACTGATATCTCCTTCTCTGATCTGTCCTTCGGGTTCGGAGTATTCGAATCCAAGGATGGCTTTAGTCAAGGGGTCGGCGCCAATGGTACCTGCTTCCTCAGTGCCGACAGCTGCCTGGAGCATGTCGGATCTGACCAGTTCGGATCCGAGCCGCTCTCTAAGCCAGAGCTTGGGTGTCGGATCTGAGGGATTGGAACTTTTTCATTGGCTCCGCCTTTGTCGAGCCAAGTTCCCTCCCTCAGAGCTCCGTCCACTTCGGGCCTGGCTCCAATTCTCTTGTCAGACCCGGGAAGATTGGCTTCCTTATTGGTTTCTCAGGAGGTTCGCTGTCCTTCGACGTTTGATGTGATAGAAAGGGTTCTCTCTGCTGGATCGAGACCCTTGACTGGCCTTTTGGACTCCAACCAGACCCCCTCGGCTCTTTCTACGATCCCCATCATTTTACCAGAGGGACAGACCATGCTTGAGGAGCCCCAGATGGTTCCCCCTGAGCAACAAGTGGCTTGCGAGTTCCCCCTGGAGAGCCCCACTGGAGAGGTGCCTCGCAAGAATACATGCAAGAGGAGGCACTTTGACTCCCCCGAGTCCCTCACCGAGGATACGGACTTGGATGATGGAGAAGCTTCCTCCCGAGGATGTCTTCTTTGGAGACATCATGGAAATCCTATGCCAACAGGGAGGTTGGTCTGCCCCCAAACCTTATTCTGATGAGTCTGTGTTCCTGGACGCTTTCAGGCACAGGCCCATCTACTTCCTAGGTTTTCCCTCCCATGGATCCTTTGGTGGACCTGGTCAACTCGCAGGCATGGAAGGAGCCAGACACCATGGAACCAATTCCAAAAAGGCCTGACAAAATTTTGAGTCCTCCCACAGGTAGGCCAGCATGGAACAAGGGCTCCCCCGTAGACACTATGGTGGTAGCAGCAGCCACAAAGAAGGAACTTGCCCAGGAAAGTTCCTCGGTTTATCCTCCTGACCGAGAGTTGCAGATGGTGGACCACCTAGGGAAGCGGGTTTATACTTCAGCTACCTTTTCTGTCAGGGTGCTGAACTACCTGGCCCATGTCACCAGACTCCAATGCGACCTGGTAAAGGAGCTGGAGGAGTCTCCCCCTAAGTCCATGTGGCAGGAGGACAGGGTCTCATTCTCTGCAAAGATGGCCACTTTGAAAGTAGTCTTCAGTAAGTCCATGCAACTTCTTTCACATGCTACTGAAGGAGCAGCAAGGGCGGCTGGGTCTGGTGTGTCCATGAGACACACCTGGCTCAGATTATGTAAATTTTCAGAACCTTTCAAGGCATCCTTTGCCAATGCCCCTTATGATGGCTCTACTCTCTTTGGTAAGACTGTCAAAGAGACGTTAGTCCAGAGTGAGAAGGATGGGAAGACACTGTCTGCCTTCAGTATCCACTTCTTGAACCCTCAAAGGTCTTTTCCTGGAACCAGAGAAGGCAAAAGAAGATGTGGTTCCGGAAGTCACAGTATTTCCAGGACACTCAGGGCTCTTCTTCCCCCAGAGGCAGAGGGAGACAGAATGGATGCCGGCCCAGAGGCAGAGGGGGTCTAAGGAATTTTGGGTCCTGGGAACCTTTCTCGGACAGACCCGGGCAGCAACCCTGAGGGATGGCCCAACTGCTCTACTCTGGAGGCAGTTGGGGGACGATTGTCCTTGCACTTAGCGGTATGGGAGTCCATAACATCAGACCACTGGGTGCTTCAGATCACATCCAGAGATACTCTATCCCCTTTGTGGGTCCTCCCAAATCTCTCAAACACCTCCTGGACTTACTACCCACACAAAGGGAGGTAGCAGCACAGGAAATTTCCAAGCTGTTAGAAAAACGAGCCATTGAAACCATCCCCCCAGATCAGGCCAGATTGGGCTTCTACTCCAGGTTCTTTTTGGTGCCAAAGAAAACAGGGGATTTAAGGCCCATTCTGGACTTTTCTACCTTGAGCCTGTCAGTTGCCAAAGAGAAGTTCCGGATGGTCAGACTACAGTCCATCATGCTGTACCTGCAAGAGAGCAACTGGATGTGCTCGTTAGACCTCCAGGATGCTTACTATCACATAAAGATGCACAGAAGCTCCAGGAGGTTCCTCTGCTTCCGGCTAGGAGTCAATCATTACCAATTTCTAGCCCTACCCTTTGGTCCCACCACAGCCCCCAAGGTGTTCACCAAAGTGATGGTGGCCAAAGTGATGGTGGTGGTAGCGGCTCACCTGAGGCTTCAAGGGATTCAGGTCTATCTATACCTGGACAATTGGCTCCTCACTGCTCCCACCAGGCATCTACTCTCCCAAACCAGGGATTATTTCCTGATCCTTGCCCTGCATTTGGGGATCACAGTCAACACATCCAAATCACTCCTAGATCCTGTACAGGTGATAGACTACATTGGCGCAAGGATAGATACTTTACAGTGCAAAATCTTCCTGACCTCGGAGAGAGTGCAAAACCTGAGGATGCATGTCTCCCTGATCTGCCATTCTCATCTCCTAATGGCGGAATCGGTGTTGAGGCCCTTAGGCTCTATGGCGGTGACCATAATATTTCTCCTGTGTGCCCGGTTACACATGAGAATTCTACAGTGGACTCTAGCTGTACAATGATCCCTGGTAAAACTGCCATTGGCCTATCCAATTCAACTCAGTCGAGTCTGTCAGTCGTCCCTCATATGGTGGATGTATTCTCCGGACATTTTGGAGGGACGGCCCTTTGTTCCAGCCCTTGCCCAAGCCACAGTGACCACGGACGGCTCCTAACCCGGGTGGGAGGGGCATTGATCGGGCAGGGCAGGCCAAGGCCTGTGGTCCCCTGTAGAGACCAGCTTACACATAAATGTCTTAAAGATGAGGGCGGTCCTTCTAGCATTGCAGGTCCTTCATGCCTTTTTTCCTGGGGGAACGATTGCAATTCAGTCAGACAACATGTCAGTGGTCTGGTATAGCAATAAACAGGGAGGAACCAGATCTTACCTCTTTTGTCGCGAGATCATGAGAGTGTGGGAGTGGGTGATCTCCACCTGTCGTTTTCTCATTGCAACGCACATTCCGGGATGGTCCAACATCCTAGCGGACAGGCTAAGTCAGACTATTCTGATGCCATACTAGTGGTCTCTGAATGTTTCAGTAGCGGAACAGATCTTCTGTGAGTGGGGCCAACCTTGCTGTGATCTCTTCACCTCTCCTTCCAACATGAAGTGCAGCGAGTTTTTTGCTCTGAACCCCCTGCTCGGGGAGTCCCCCAGAGACACTCTGGTTCATGCTTGGCCTCCCTGTCTTCTGTATGCTTACCCTCCAGTACCTCTTATTCTGAGGTGTCTACAGAAAGCTCGTCGACTGGGGAACAAAGTGATCCTCATTGCCCCGTTTTGGCCTCGCCAGGTATGGTTTCCTTTCCTTTGGTTTCACATTCTGGCTCCACTTTGGATCTTGGATCCCATTCAGGATCTGATTTCACACCCTTCATGGATTCCTCATCCGAATCTGGACAGTCTGAAGCTCACAGATTGGCTGCTGCAGTTCCCATGATTGCTAAGACTCCTGGATTATCCTCATCAGTTGTCGATTTCGGTGGCTGCTCATAAGTCTTCGATCAGGAAGGTTTATCGCAGCAAGTGGAAACATTTTTCCCTTTGGGCCTCTCAAAGGAGTTTAGACCCCTTTACAGCTCCTATTTCCACCATTCTTGATTTTCTAGCTGATATTTTTCAACACGGAGCTAGTTCTTCTACTGTCAAGGTTCAGTTGGCTGCCATCTCTCATTTTCATGTGGGTGAGAATTCTCTCTCTCTAGCCTCCTCTGGGCTGTGGTTTATTGGCACACTTAGCCTGTGGGATGGATCATTTTGTTTTGTGGAGGGGAGCTGGACAATTAACAACAGTAATAGAGCAGTTTCATTAGCCTTGTTGAAGAGAAAGCATTTGAGAGTGAGTCTGCTGGGATTTTATGAGTAACGTAATGGTAGCATTTGCCTTCCCTGATAGAATAATATGGTTAATTAGGAGAATATGGGTTCACAGGTAAGTACTTGGCTAGCTGACCTTTTGGGCCATTTTAAGCTTAGCTAGTTTGACTTTTTGTGCTCAAAATAACCTATCCCATTTGGTTATCAATTGGCCTTACCCATGGTTGATAATTGTATACTACATATATTACCCCTAATGAGAATAACTGGGATCATACCATAGGTAATTTGAGGGGACCCATGCATAGGATAAAGCATTTAGCGGCTGTATCCATCCATTTGTTGTACAGGGTGTAAATTTTCTGTTTTCCATCCATAGATCTAAGTTGCGCTTGAAAATGGACAGGGATGAACTTTGTTTTATGTGGATGATACGTCTGTTCCACAGCAGTAGTATCCTCTATGAAATATACCTGCCCTCCAAACTGTTCTGTTGATGTTGCAGAAGAGGTTTAGATCCCTAGACAGATATTTCTGGTGCCTTTTGATTTGCTTAAGTCTATCAGTAATGGGTAAAAGTGTGCTTTGAATGCCAGACACAATTCACCTCTTAGCAGTCTGTAGAATAGCAAGTATAGTGACAGGGCTTTGAGTCAGTCAATGTAGGATATGTCGCTTAGGCTTTCTATCCTTTCAGTAAGGTATTTTTGTGGGTGTTTCAGTTGTTGCATGTGTCTGGGCAGATACATGCCAAAGGAAGCATTATGTTCCATGATTGGCGTAATGAGGACTGAGTAAAGGGGGACAATGACATCCCTCAGTCTTGGCGCAATCCCTTTGTTTATAAATTGTGCAATATAGAAAGACTATCTTACAACAGTAGACACATGTTGGTCCAAAGGTAGGTCACTGTCAAGTTCCCAAATCCTGACAACTGGGTCAGCTCTTATGGGCATACTGTCACTGTGGTAGTTCCTTCGGTTAGGTGACTTCCCAAAGGCTATAATAATGCATTTAGTTTCAGACCATGATTTTGACACCAGTTATTTGAGACAAACGTTCCTGCAAGATGGCTTAGTCATTTGGGCATTAAGACAGCCAGAGCCCTTTGGTATTGGCTTTTACTTCAGAAAAGTAGATGCCAAACAGGAGATGTCCTAGCATAAAAACCTAGCGAAATCCACTTGTGACTAATCTCTTTGTAGAGGTAACTTTTATATTTTGATTATCTGTGCCCTATCTGTGAGCCATTTGGCAATCTAGTGGGTGACATAGGAGTTTATTGCCAGTTTATTTAGGTTTTTCTACTAATCCTAAGTGAGGAGTTGTGTCAAAAGCTTTGGCTAGGTCAAGGTATGTGGTGTGCACCATTTTGCATTCATTCATTGCTTTTGTGACCTTTTCAAAAAAAATCCACTGGGTTGAGTAAGCATCACCTGGCCTTAACAAATCCAAAATGAGATTTGTCCAGTGTTTTGAGGATACCCATGTCCTCATTAATTATGTAAGTCTTTGCATGGCTTTGCATGTGAGGCTGGTCAGACTTCTGGGTCTGTAATTGCCTGGGCCTGAGGAAAGTCCTCCCTTATTCAGCAGAATGACAGTAGATGTTTTCCATTTACTTGGTATAAAACCTGTATAGAGGCTGAGATTGAACGGTGTTAGGGGTGTAGCTAAATCATGCTTCATGCTATTTAAGATGCATCCAGGGATATTGTCAGGACCCATCGATGCAGTATTTGATTACACTTTTAGGACTTGGTCTTGTGTGAGATAGATGGAGGTGAACCAGTGTCAGATATGTCAGACGGAGAGGAGAGAGTGATAAAGTCAGAGCTAACTTTATCGGCTAGTAGCTTTGCTATATATCCAACCTCAATGTAGGTATGATTGTTGACAATCAGCATGGTGCAGTGCTGCTTTGTGCTTTTGAGACTGCGGACATAACTAAAAAATGCCTTGTGATTGTCTTTGGCTTGGTTAACTGTTTTTGCCTCAGACTTGGCTTTTGTGGATTTTATTAATCTCCTGAGTTGTTTATTTCCATGACAAGGGCTCTAACTTTCTAGGTAGTATTCTTCTTACTTTAGGTCAAAATTCTTTTCCTTTTATTATAAAGCTTGTTGGTGTCAAGATTCCACCATGTGAGTTTGGTGCTGGGGTTTGCCCTGTGCTTGTTCCCAAGGGGTACAGCTGCATCTGTGCAGCTATTTACATGCTGTTATTGTATGGTGGTGTATATTTCTGTGTATTCATTGGAGTTACCTTGGTTTGGTGGGGATTTGAAGCACGCCAGTGTATCACTTAGAAGTAGCTAGCTTGCCTTAAATAAATTTCTAAAGAGACCTTGCGTGGAAGGGATCTCTGGTTTCAGTTTTATTTTGAAGGAGACTGCTTTATGGTCAGACCTAACAAGTGATGAAGATATGCAAGGGATGGTACAAGTTGCTCCCATATTAGTAATGACAAGATCCTAGATGTTCTTCCCCCTAGTGGGTACTGTTACTGTTCCAGGACATTACACGAATAACATAATATTATACGAGGATATATGAAGTGTGGGATGCAAGAATTAAAATGGGAGGGTTCTTTCCCAACAAGCTATGTTTGAACAGAGGAACAAGGCTGGGGCAACATCCTCCCCCTTTACTTGCTTTATATATAGAGCCATTGGCAAAGAAATAAGGGACCCAAAATATAAGGATATAGTGGTACGGTACTTGAGACAAGTTTGCTTTATTTGTAGGTGACAGTTTTTACATAAAGAATGTAGAAAAGGACATTCTGAGACATTTTAAGTTTTTTGAGGCTGTAAAACTAATAAAGATAAAACAGAGGCTATAGGGATAAATTATGTATCCAAACGTGAATTGGTTCATTCCCTGTGGGATGCACTGTTGGAGATGCTTGGTGGGCAGATTGGTCTGACGAGGGAGTTGATTCTTCTGACCTGTAATAGAGAATCCGAACTGCCTAGACATGATAACGCCTTGCTGTGTCTAATAATGATGGCTGCCAAAAAAAGCAATAACTAGAAAATGGAAATCAAAATCTAAACCAACTATGCTGGAAGTAGTGAATATAGTAACAGAGATAAAACAACTGGCATCGAGATTTTTAGAGAAGTGTAAGAGCAAACTACACAGGAAAAATGGGAATTATGGGAACAATACATACAAGGGAGGAATAAGGTCTAAAAGGCAGCAGGACTTTAATGAGCTACATAATATTTAAGTGAGAAAGATTGGGTAGATTATAAGTGATGTGTAATGTTTGCAACTGGGAGTGTGTCAGATGGATTTTGATGTAAAATGCTTGCAACTAGGATTGTGTCATTCTGGTTTGTTTTCATTTAGATAAATGTATGATTGCCTATGTATTAAGTGGGATCTACGTCAAAACAGTGAATACTTATCAAATCCCACTTCATTGAGCCTGACTTCATCGAATCTTCATTATATCAAACTCACGGAGCAACAGGAATGAACCCCGGGAAAGGAATCACTTGACCATCAGGACAAAACAACAAACAGCAAAACAAAAAGCCCTCCAAGTGGGGGGCTTCACCCCACACCCCCCCGATGTGGGCCCCCCTTTTCTAACTAAATATACCAACTCCAAGATCACACTACAGTGGAGGAAGGGTAAAGTTCACCATGGCGGCCAAGTAAACCCCAGATTAAATCAGATTTTCTTCTTGTCACATTACAATAATTTTCATACTCCATATCAGATGCAGTAAGAATGTAGTCCAAAAGTCATGTTGCTCCATCGATGGCTTGTGTCTACTTTCTTGTTTCAGGAACCTGTATTTTGTGGATTCTGCTCAATGCAATTCAGACACTTCTCATGTGATACCATGCCCAGAAATTTCACTGTTCTACTCTGCTTCTCTGTGAACTATGGACTGTGGTTTTCACCATGTTGACAAAGCAGTTCCTCACCTCACTCTAAAACGTTCAAGTGTGATTCATCTGCCGCTAAAATGTTTTCAGGTATAGGGTTTACTACTGCTATTAATACAGTCTGCCCTTTCACAACAGTTTTTTTTTTTGTTCTGCTATTAACATCTTTTCTTGTTGTTCCACTGTAACCATCTATATCTAAAAGTTGTCCTGAAAAATGTGTCCTGCAAAAATGGTTGTTTATGCTCATGTATTTACAAATGCCATTACTTGTTGTTTTCCTTTTCTCCAGAAAATTATTAGTGGTACATAGGGGTGTTGATCCCCAGATGTAACAGCTCTGCATGTGCCTCCAGCTATGATGAACCCACTTCCTCATCAGTCCTCCAGTTTTGTTCATCTATTTCTCTCCAGTCTGTCTCATTACTAAAATTACCTTTTTTCCCCTCAGGCCACATTTCATGTTGTTGTTGTTGTTGTCTTTCGGCTTTTCCCGGTTAGGGGTCGCCACAGCGGAACTCCGGTCCGCTAATGATTGGCAGTAGATTTTCACAAACGCCGAGGTGCCAGATCGACGTTCAACCTTCAGCGAAGGCACGCCCATTTATGCATGTCTTTCAAACTCCCACCCAACCGTGGGGAGGACATGCAGACTCCACACAGAAGGCACTCCCTGCACTCCAGCCGAGAATTGAATGGGAGAACCTCTTGCTCTGAGGCAACGACGCTACCGCTGTACCACCGCAGTTTTTATGTATGTATGGAATACATATTGTTCATATGTATGTAAATTAAGGTTAAGCCTTTGTACGCTTGCTGGAGTAATACCTTCACCTGGGTTTTCCTTTCTGTCCCTCATTTTCTTTTTCCATTTCTTGTCTTTAATTTTATGAAATCAAGAAGCATCATTTATTTCCTGTTTAGTCTCCCAGCTGAGACAGCTTTTCATTTTCTCTTTTTATGCTCTGATTTCATGAGTTACCTTACTTGGACCATATATTTTACTCACACTTGCTGCTCTACCAGTCACCCTAGGGCAGACATCAAAGACGTGCATTATCTTAGTCCTGGAACAAGTTCCTTATCTATGTATTTACTCTTTCCCCTTTGTTGATTAATCTGGTTGACCAATATCAGAAAGAACAAAACTTGTTTAGCTCTAGCTTGCATTGGCATTACAGGAAATGGTTTCCAGTTTTCTAGTAAGTGACCAGAACGTCCATTTTGGGGTCATGTGTTTTTTCCAGTCCCTCTTAATAATCTGTCATCTTTGATGGCGTGGCTCTTCCAGAGTGTCAGATATGTCTACTTGGCATTTCTACACACTGCCTATGATAATAAAAGGAGATGCATTTATTTTACTGGCCCAGAGATGGAGGTTTGTCTGAATCATATCTTAAACACGATTCCTTGTGTTATAAGATTTTCTTGACCTGTCTGGGAGCTTTTTTTCTGTCAGAGTGGATTTTTTGACTTTTCACTTTTCAAGGGTAGATATTGTGTTTATCATACACATTTTTCCTGGGGATTTGTCCTCTTTAGTCATTTCATCAGAAATTCATCTTATCGTGGAACTTTGAGCCATTGCTCCTCCCTCCCTTTGAGCAAACTTTCTTTATAAATTTCAAGTTAGATTTGCTACTTGTAACCATCATGCTGGCCAGTAGATTTTCAGAGTTCTTAGCCTTACTAAGTTACAGAACACCTTTTTCAAAGGGGACTCTTTTTCCCATTCCTAGTACAGACTACAGGTTTCTTTCTAAGCTAGTCTGTGAAAACTCTGAAACAGTGTTCATTCAATCATTTTTTTGCGAAGCTGAAGTGTATGCCAGCAACAAGTGGGGTGTAAACAGGAAACTCTCACTGGATGGGACACATCAATTGGAAGATGTAAACATGAGTGAATGTCTGCAGTTTTCTCACACCTACAGATAGTTTGGAGGGATGCCAATTCACTTGTATGTGTTTAGAATGTGGGAGGAATTGATTTTTTTCCACAAAAGTTTATTTAGCATGTGGTGCAAGTGTTGTATATTAATGAAGTATCTCTATATATTAAATAGATACTGTTTGTCTCCTTTGTTGTGTGAAAAAATAAAAAGTCAGTAACTTAGCAGATGTTTTTAATTAGTTGTGTTTTTTATATTAACAAAGCTCTTTTCATTCTAATGCTGTTGAATGGCTCGCCATCATAGGTAGTCTTGCCGCCTTTATTTCACATTTTCAGGAAAGAATCCACAGCAGACATCTGTGCAGCAGCCACTTGTTTAATAGTCCACATATTCACAAGCCATTCATGCTTATGGCATTCCTAGTATCTCAAAAAAGTTTGTTTTTGTACACGTCTTACATTGTGCGCTTTGGCATTTATTATAAAACTGTAAGCTTTGTTCAGGCTTTATAGCAATAGGGCTTTGGACAAGTAAGGACACAATTTTTGCACTGATGTTTAGTACTCTTACATTGTCGTGTTTTCTAACTAATGTTAATGAAATAAAATATTTGTTAACATTCCATGTGTTCCTCTGAGCAAGAAAATTCACTGAGACCACATAGTTGGTGGGTCAAGTTGAACCTACTGATTGTTATTATACTGTATACTGAGCTGCAGACCATTAATCTGTCTGATAGTTACAAATATGATCAAGAGATGCTCAGTTCCAGTCTCTAAATATAGTACCTTCAAGGTTGTACTTTTTCAGAAAAAGGGATGTAACACCTTTTTCTACTAGTTGACATGACTCAAAATTAGTATCCTTAAATCTTTGTAATGAGGCTGGGGAGAGCAAAGGAGTGCAGCAACTGCAAAAACAATGTAAAACTTCTTTGGAGCAGTTAACATCATAGTTTGCAAAAATGGCAGTACAGTGTGGTCAGTACTGAGCTTTAAGCCCAAATACAGTACTGCCAAGTAGACCACAGGTAATTAACTTAACAAGTACATCAATGAGTTGGAAGAAGAGGAACTGATTTAATGTATTTGATACGTGATGTTGAAGGTGGCAAATGTGGAGTTGATGTTCTCTGCCTAAGGATGACAGAAGTTTTGTGTCAGTTCAGTTTCAGGAATTTTAACCATTTTGCCTGTGTTTGTGTGGTTGCATGTGTGTGTGTGTTAGTTGAGTGTTAGATGGAGCCCAGTAAATCTTTCAGAAATTGTACAAGGTACAGAAATCAACTTTTCTAGTGGCTTTATAGATTGCTGCCACATAAATTATTAAACTGTGAAAGCACAAGCCTGAGCTTTTTCTTCAGGGTGGTGTACTGCATTTGTCAGCAAATTACTTGGCAAGACAGGGCAGATTTCAGAAACTACATACAGAAGAGGATTTGTGTGACAGATGGGAAAAACATTACTAATTTCTCATCTAGGGATCTTGCTTCCTACCTTGGTGCTGCTTAAAATGATCATACCATATAATTATCGATAAACACCTGTTACAGGAGAGCTTACCTGTGCCAGCTGGCATTGTTCTCCCTTCTACTCCTTGGCTAATTGTTAGTGCCCCACCCTACACACATAACTCACAGCAGTGTTACTAGACTTCAGCTTTCTCCCACCCACACCAGTATCCTGACAGGTCAATAGTTTGCACTAATGATCATTTTCTTGTATAGCCTGCTGTTGATGGAGAATACATGACAGAATGTACCTGAAATGAAGGGCTTATTCATATCTCCTCAGATGACAGCTGGTCACTGAAGTGAGCTATATGATTGTATGAGTCAGTGACCAGTCCTTTCCCATACCAATGCATTAATAGAGTTCCAGTTGATGGATATTTGTTTTATTGACTGTTTGAGTGTTGGCCAGATATGTGCTTATTCAGTTATAAAGGTATCCCATGTAGACGTGACACCTTAGTAAGAGATGCAACAAAAATAAATAAAATTGTAAATATAAAAATTATCAATAAAAGCCAGAGTATTATATGCAGAAGAAGAAAAACTGAAACACATAATTTACTGGAAATAAAGCAAAAGCTTGTCTGTATGCAGCTTGAGTTGCATTTACTGTACTTTGCAGTTACTGTAGAATCAGTCAGTGAATATACTAAGGTGTTTTCAAATTTTCCTAGGCGCCGTGGAGGCAAGTATGCCATTGGGTCAGCGGGAATCGGTGGTGGTCAAGGTATTGCTGTAATCATTGAGAATGCCAAGTAAAGGCCAGAAGCAACTGTTATCCTTGGATGCCATTCAGTGTTTGTGGCAGTGACGATTTTGAGAAATATTTACAGAAAAAGAATACTTAAGAGATCTGGCCAGTCGTTATTTGGAGCAATGTTAGTAAACCTACAGTCTACTGCAAAAAGTGACCATGTTTTTTTGTAAATTAGAGTTTAATAATAAAAGTTTCTTGCACAGTTGCTATATCTGTACCAGAGGCAAAACTAAACGTGTCAGTACCATGGCAGGAATTGAACCTGGAGTGGGAGTGTGGTACAGTTTATTTTTCTGTTTATGAAGTATCAGAATTGGCTGCACCGTTTTTCTTTTATTCCCAGTGATTTTTCTGAGAGACCAGCAAGATTGTGGTCATAGGGAGGTTTTGTGAAGGTGTATCACCCACTTTTCTGAAGAACGCCTCAGATTATCTTGCTTTCCTTGAAGACAAGTACCTCCTTCCTGTCTGCAGCTTCCAGTTGGGATCATGAGTGAAATTTGCACCCTGTACAGGCACCTGCAGCCCTCTTCCACAGAGAAGTGTGCAGGCATTGCCTCATAACACCTCTCCCTTGCTTAACCAGCTTGTTTAGTAACCTGGGCCATTATTTGTAGCCTGGATTTTTGTGTCATAGTCAAAGCTTTATCCCTGTATACAATCAAGCCAGCTGTAAGCTATTTCTTTGTTTGATTTCTAGTGCTTACAGAACAGATTCATGCTGTTTGTGGGTTGCATATATTTATTGCTATCAGCACATAATATTTTACTTCAGTTTTTTATGTAATACTATCATAATGCATCTGTAGTGTTTGCTGAGTGATGACATTAACTGTTGCCACAGCTCATATAGTTACACTTTTAAATAATGTACTTCTGCAACAGAGGACTTTGACATGCTACCTGTGCACAGATTGTTGTGGCATTAAGTGGTACAAGAGAGAGGGAAATGTGAACTGTATTTCATTTTAAGTGTATTGTCTTTTTCGTGAGCTTGATTTTGGTTTCATGTTAGTTACTAAGTGCTTTTGTTACCTAAAAACTGATTTTCACAATATACTAAAATCCCAGGGATTATATACGCTGTCCCCCAACATTCAAATAAATGCCTCTAAAATCTGAATTTTCAAGGAGGCAGATTTTGTTCTTAAGACTGTTTTCTGTCTTAGATTTTTAAAGCTTTGTTAACAGTTCTGCTTCTGGATAATCACTGTATAAACTATTAGTGTTCCTTGTATAGGATTTTTGAGAAAATGAATATTTCCATGTATTCAGGGCTGTACTATTTCAACATACTGCAGGCCACCATGCCCTACCTGTATTTCAGAAAAAAACTTGCTCCTTTTGTATTAGCCATTTTAAAATAATTCTTGAAGGAACATACTAGTAACATACTGGGCTTTACCAGAAAGGCTCATCCAGACTCTGCTACACTTTGCTGTGAAGGAAAGGTTAGTTTGCTGTTATTTTTTGTATTTCTGTATTGCCTTTCTATATTTTGAATACTGTAGTTTGTTTTCTTTACCTTGTGTTTTGCTTGCATTCTGTTTAACAGCATATTAAAACTTCAAAAGAGACCACAGCTCTCTCTGTTCTGAGTCAGGCAGAATTTTTCCCCTCCCTCCCAACCATTTAAGTTGTCTTGTTAAATACCACTGTCTTTCTAGTTGCCCGCCTCTTATGTTAATCTGACCATATATCTCATTTCTCTCTACTTTCACTGGCTTATGTGAGTAATCACAAAACCATCACTTTTGAAATCCCACCCCTTCAATTATTTAAATTTATTGGCCATCCTACAGTATTTCATAGTACCAAAATACAAAAGTAACCACCCCTTTCAGTCCATCTTGCTGTTTTAAAAATAGTAACTCTCCACTAAACCTTAACTTTTTAAACAGGTAAAACTCAAGTTACCTACTTTCATATCTAACTTCTCTAGTGCACACTGCAGAGTGCATTCTTTTCAATCTTACCTTTAAACATCCCTGTTACTAGCACTTTCTCTAATACCTAAAAAGATCATCTCTACTTGACTCCAAGTAGACTTTTCTCTATCTGTTAAACCTAGCACTTGCTCCTACAGTACTTATTACCTTGATACGGCACTCTTATAGATAGCACCCCAAAAGGCAAACCCCCATTTCTCGGTCACTCCGTCCCCGGAATCTCTTTTAAAGTTTTTTGTCTAGTCCTTCTAGCATGTCGAGGGATCAGTTGCTAGTGTCCTCTCCTGCTCAGCTGGTGAACCTGGGAATATTGAGGCAATGTTACAATTGCCTCATGTACACAGAACAACCCTCTCCTCCTCCCACAAAACACAAATACATGCGAGAGATGCAACTATACAGCCAAACTGGAGGCTGAGCTCTCTCAACATAGGACTGGCAAGACCAGTCAGGAGGAGAAGGTTACCACACACACTATAGACCCAGTCTCACATAGTACCATCACAACCTCAAATCATACACATAAACACACAAAGACATACTCGGCTCTGATCAAAAATCTACCAAAACAGCAGAGGCCACCAAAGCAGACACCCAAACAACCCCCACCTCAGAACACAACACCTGCAACACATAGACCTCACAGTCAGAGTGTCAAACAGTCACAGCCCTTAAGGCCAAACACAATGCCAGACACACTAGTCATTGGTGACTCCATAGTCAGACACACTGACGTCCCGCTCACCAGAATGAGTAAGGAGAAGGTCACAGTAAGCTGCCTGTCGGGCGCTAGAATCCGCCACATAATGCAAGCACTCAGGTCTCTCAACAGCAGGTACAAATATGACTCAGTCATTGTCCACGCTGGTGTAAACGACCTGAGACGTACCTCCTTGGACTACATGAAAAGAGACATTGAGGAGCTCTCTGATTATGTAGCCCAGGCAGGTATGACCCTGACCTTGAGCAGTATCCTACCTTCACCAAGAATGATGCCACAATACAGAGATAAGATGATCAGCTTTAACAATTGGCTTAAACTCTGGTGTCATTCAAAGGGGATCAATGTCTGTCTGCCTGGGATGACATGCTGGACAAGCCACGCTGCTTACAAGGGACGGCTTGCACCTGTCACCCTGGGATTCCAGATATTGGCAAAGGCTCTTGCCACCCCATAGTGCCTTTTTAGGCAAGGCTCAAATTCTAAACCTACCACCCTAGAACACAAAAAAGGAAAAAACTAAGGGTAATGCTGCTCAATGCCAGAAGTCTAAATCTCAAAATGCACGCACTCGAGGCCCTTCTCAGTATGGAGAACATCGATGTCTGTGCTGTGACAGAAACCTGGTTCAAGGCTCCTGAGAGCACCCCAGCACTATCAGGTTTTACCTCTTATCATGCGTTCCGGCCCCAAAATCCAGACAATACCAAGAAAGGAGGGGGGGGTATCCATATTCATCAAAGACACCCACACCTCAAGACTGGTGGCAACGCACGATGCATCGGAGACCATCCAGGTGCAATTAACCATAGGCAAGACTGCTCTGCAAATTGTAGCATGTTACAGGCCACCCTCACAAACTCAGGAACCTCAAATGGCCTTCCTGAAAACACTAGAGGGGATAAATGTATCACCAAACACCATCATACTAGGTGACTTCAATTACCCTAATATAGACTGGGAACACTACTCAAGCCCAAACACCATAGCCCAAAAGTTCCTGGAATTCATAAACTCAAATGCCATGGAACAACTAGTCACCATCCCCACAAGAGGAGAAAACATACTTGATCTCATCATCACGAACATGGGAGCACAATGTTCAACACCGAAGTATACCCCTCACTGGTGAGATCAGATCACAAACTAATCTCGCTGGACGTCCTCATCCTACTCTCACCTGAAATAAAAGACCACAGTAAAGAACTTCTCGAAGCCGACTTCACACTTCTAAAGACTAGTGTGGTCTCCTTTAAGGCCCCCGAGCCGACGGAAAACAGTACTCAAGCCGCTGAATCACTTACAAATGCCTTCTACCAGCACCTGCAGGACTGCATGGATAAGGCAATCCCAAGCAAAACAAAGACTCTTTGTACCAAAGGCAAGCGTCCACTCTGGTGGACCCCAGCCATAAACAAACTCTACAACAAAAGGAGGAAGCTACTACAAGATAGAGCAAAATCCTTAAAAGGTAAGACACCCTTGATCACTATAAGTAAAAACTAAGAGCTCTCATAAAATCATCCAAAGCAAATTTTGAGAGAAAAATAGCTAAAGACTCAAAAGACAATCATAAGGCCTTCTTTAGCTATGTTAGAAACCTGGGAGGAAACTCCCAGATATGCTCAGAACTAGTTCAAAATGATGTGAAGATACTGATCCTACAGACATTGCCAACATACTGGCTGACAGGTTCAGTGCAAACTTCTCCCCTCCCCAAAGGAGAGATATCTATACCAAGCGATTGCAGCCCCCAAACATCTCCAACGCCCAAGTGAGAACTGCTCTCTCCAAAGCAAAAACACAGCATCCATGGGACCTGATGGTGTCCCCGGCTGTGTGCTCCACGAACTCAACGAGGAATTAAACCCACAGCTAGGACAGCTGTTTAATCATAGTCTTACCTCTGGATACGCACCCAGGAGTGGCGCACTGCAACTGTGGTCCCACTTCACAAAGGCAGTGCCTCCACCGACCCTGGAAATTACCGCCCATTAGCTTGACAAGCCTTATCTGCAAAGCCATGGAGAGGATCATAATGGACCTCATAAATAAAGACATAGGGAATTTGCAGACTTTGGATCCATCCCAGTTTGGCTTTGTCAAAGGCAGATCATGCCTTCTAAACTTGGTTGACTTTTTGAAACAGTCACCAAAGCCATTGATGAGGAAAGGCAGTCCATACAGCCTACCTCGATCTGGCGAAGGCCTTTGATACAATACCCCACTCGGGTATCATTGAAAAACTCATCAGCTTAAATGTTAACCCATATATCACAAGATGGGTTGCAAACTGGCTGAGTGACAGAACCCACAGGGTCAGAGTTGCTGGCGCCATGTCAGACTCAAAGCCTGTCACAAGTGGTGTACCACAGGGCTCAGTCCTGGGCCCACTCTTGTTTGGCATCTACTTTTCCGAAGTACAAGCAAACACAGGAGGGTTATGGCTGACAAAGTTTGCAGATGACTGCAAACTGGGCGCCATAGTAGAAAACACATCTGACACAGATATCCTTCAGAAGGGTCTCACAGAAACGGATAACTGGTGCCAGAGCCATGGCCTAAAGTTAAATGCCAAAAATGCATAGTCATACCCTTCGGGAAAAACAAGGTTACACTAGCTACCAAATAGGTGGCAATCCACTGAGTACAGAAGAAGTTATCAGGGACCTGGGGACCCAGGTTGATAGTAGTCTGTCATTCGACACCCATGTAGCTAAAGTAGTTAGGAAGACCTTCTACATTGCCCACCTTATCATGAAGGGATTCTCATCTAGATCAAGGAGGTCATAGTCTCCCTATACTCATCACTCATCAGACCAATGATTGAGTACAATGCCCCATTCGGAATGTATCTGACCCGACACTTGCAGCAGCTGGAGAGGCCACAAAGTTCCTCACCAAAAGGATAAAGGGTCTCAAACATCTGTCCTATGCTGCCCGACTGAAAGAACTCCAGCTCTATTCAGTCGCTTACGCTTGCTCAGAGGTGACCTTTGCCTAACATACAAGGCCATGTCAAACCCAGATTTGATGAATATGCTTCACCTCAAAAATCTAGATCCGTCAGAGCCACAAGGCGGGAGACTTAAACCTCGACACGGCTATTAATAGGACGTGCTGGAGGGATAGATTCATCACCCAAAGACTCCCTATGCTGTGGAATAAAATCCCGGTATATGTGAGGCAGAGCACCTCGCTGGCCTTGTTCAAGAGAAATCTTGACCAATGGATGGGAGATCGCAGATATACCCCAGGGATTACCTCAGTGTCACTGCTCAACAGAGGCACAGCAAAATAATGGGTATAGTTCCCCATACTAAAGGGGTGGCGTAAGCCACAAAACTATGGGCTAGGCTTGTAAATGCCCTCGGGCAGATAGCCTAGTATGAACCTATGAACCTATGAACCTATAATTGTTTTCCTAGTGCCCTCTAACCCTCGTACCCCACTCTCACTACTCACATACACCTCTGGACTGTGGCAATGGGCAAATACTGTGTCTTTGAAACTAAAACGAAACCAAACAAGCAAAACAAAGAAACCGTGAACAGCGAAAGACAGCCAAAAGGAGTGTGTTTAATTTAAGCGCTTTTCGTCAGCACATATAAGCTGACTTCTTCAGAAACAGAACCACTGACAACATAACCATTTAAAAAGGCTCCACAATCAGCCTACGTCATACAATTAACTCCATTAATTCAATTTAAAAAAAATTTAAAAAAATTTTAAAGCAACAAGAGCCGTAAATGGTGGCAAATGTATAAAGTCTAAGTACATATTGAAAGCAGAGAGTACATAAACCGAATCCACTTATTAATTTAAAATCCATGTAATTATGTTAAAACATTTAAGTGGATTATTGTTAGATGTTACAGAATACAAAATAAGTATTAATAATGACATAATTTCAACAAGTACTCTATGTACATATAATATACTGTTGAACTCCTGATCCGAAGCTCACAAGGATCGTGTGTATAAAGTATAAACAAGTCTAGAACACAAAATTATTCTAAATTACATAAAAAGTGTTCATAATTAAACAAGAAAGATATGTTTATATATGAAATAGTTGTATGTGTATGTATATAAGTATAATAATGGAATGTTTACAAGAGGGGTAGTGTTTTCAAAAAATGTATTTGTGTATTTTCATATTTTTATTCCAATATTGTCAATACTACAAACCCCTTGTTTAAATTCCAAATTTTTTAATTTTAAGTCCTACATGTTAATAGTAAACTCAGCTTCCAATAGGAAGGTGAGGTAATTATGTATATGGTGTAACCTAATATAAAATTCTCAAAAGGTGTATATGGTTCTCAAAAACTATATGTACTTAATCTATAATTTTAATGTATAATATATAATGTAATAGGTTAGACATACCTTATGATACAAATGTCGTGTCTAACATGTTGACAGTAAAATTAAAAACTAAAAGTGACAAAAGGTTCGAAATGTCATACACAAGAACATAAAAACTTAAACGTCAAGGCCATCATCTCTTTAGACTGTTCAATTTTAATAAACTTCCTATTGAACAAGACTCATTTAGTCCAGGAAAGCTATACGCATTCAATTTCACCTGCCATTTCAATTCTAATTCCTCCAGTTTCAAATTTCTAGGGCCTCCTCTCGGGTCAATTTTTACATGATCAATTGCCATAAATCTGAAACCATGGTTAGGGTAGGCCGCCGTATGTTTTGCAGTTGCGTTTTCCAGTTTCCCTTTTCTAATAGCATACAGGTGTTTATACATCCTTTCACGCAGTCTTCTTTCGGTTTTACCGATGTAGAATGCTGAACAGGATGTACACCTGGCAAGGTAGGTGGTAAATGTAGTGTTACAATCAAATTTATTCCTCAACTTAAATTCTTGTCCATTCAGGCTAAACGAGTTGCCTTCATGGACGTGTTTACAGTAATTACAGTTCAGGCATTTATGCATACCAGGACATTTCACTATTGACATGTCATGCCTTTCTAACAGGGTTTTAATATTGTTCCCTTTCCTGTAAACTATCATAGGTTGATCCCCTAGTTTTTCATATAACTCAGGTTGTGTTTTAAACAAGTTCCAATTTTTCTTCAGTATGGATGAACAAAGGGTGCTTGTTGTACTGAAGGTGATAATAAATTTGACAGTAGATATGCTGCTGTTAAATTGTTCACTATTTAGTACCATACTCTCGTTCTGGCCACACTGATTCCTTTCGACCAAGTTAACACCACTGTCCTCAGTAGGTGTTACAATGTTAGTCCTCAAAAGTGGCAAGTACACATTACTGTGTCTTTTATCCATTACCTCCTGAACTATCGGGTCAAGAAAAGTTTCTGGGTAACCTCTATGAATAAACATTTTCTTTATATAAACACATTACTTTGTAAAATCCTCATCCAGACTGACCATTCTGGAAGCTCTTACCAGCTGCCCTTTCACAACAGATTTCTTCTGGTGATAAGGGTGGCAGCTGGTGTAGTGGAGGAAAGTGTTGGAATATGTAGATTTTCTAAAGATGTTCGCAGTAAACGCGTTTAAATTGTAGTTTTTACTTAAATGGATGTCAAGATAGTCAATAGTGTCACAATGAAAAGTGTAAGTGAATTGCAGGAACTCAGTAGTGTTGTTAAAGTATTCAATAACTTGGTGGCCATCGCTCTCACTACCTTTAAATAAAATGAAAATATCACCCAGAAACCTTGTATAAAACAAAAAGGAATCAGTAAACACGTTGCCTTTAAAGACAAACTCTGATTCCCAATAAGCCATTACCAAGTTTGCTACACTTCCCCCACAAGGCGAACCCATAGCGACCCCTATTTTTTGCAGAAAGAATTCATTACAGTGCAAAAAATAGTTATTTGTTAGTACCAAGTCCATGAGGACAGATACTAGGTCAATTTCCCTAGTAGGGGCTTTGTGTTTCATAAGCATGAGTCCTACCCATTCTAATGCTACCTCATGGGGTATACTGGTGTACAGGTCCTTTACATCAATTGTGAGGAAGTTGTAGCTCTTGTCAAAAGTCAAGGTGTCTATGTTCTTCAAAAAGGTCCAAGAGTCTTTACAGATTTGGGACTCCTTGGCCAAATATTTTTGTAAGATGGCATCCAAAACCTTAGCACAAGAGTATGTGGGGGATCCCCTACTGTCCACCAAAGGTCTCAGTGGTGGATTCTCAACACTCTTGTGGATTTTAGGGATGCCAAAAATACAAGGGTATCTAGGAAATGACATTACCAGGTAGTTGTATGTCCTTTGATCTATCTGACCATCGATGAACAGGTCCTCAATACAGTTCCTAATAGCACTGTAGGCTCTATTTACCTCACTACGTGAACTGTGTGCATATGCTTCAGTGTTGAGTAACTCATTCATCCTATCCTGATAGTCACTCATACTGAAGGCAACCAGTCCACCACACTTATCGGGTTTGCAAAACCTAAGCCCTTGGGTGGTGAGGTAATGCATTGTATCCCTTTCATCGTTGCTCAAGTTAGTAGGAAGGTTCCTGTTATTCTTATAGATGTTCACATGTCTTACATCCAATTCACAACATTTCTCAAAAAGGTCAAGAGCAGGGTGCAATGGAGGATTGTAAGTACTAGGTACATGGAGACTTTCAGTAGAATCAAAAACATTACCCATCAACACCTGAAGGTTCAATTTCCCAACAAACATTTTAATGTCTAGAATTGTGTTGGTCAGGTCCCATGGTTTTGATGGGATGAAAGTAAGTCCCTTAGATAAAAGGTCGACCATTTCAGGCCCAATTTCTATGTTACTAAAATTGTATACATTAAAATCACCAGTAGTGTTTGAAATGATAGAAGGTACACTTTTACTACTCTCCAAAAGATCAGTCTCATGGGAGCAGTAACTTAAATCATTCAAATTAGTAACAAGATTAGACAATTCTAAATTGGCCCCATTGGGCCCAGGTACAAGATCGTTCATATCCATAACCGGATCAGGCAAGTCATAGTTGTCAGTCAAATTCAAGGCTGAACCAGTGACAGATCGAGGTTTTATTTCCTGTGGGCATTGTAGGCCCGTTTGTCTTTTACTGGGTTTTGTTGGTAGTTTTTGTGCTTCGGTCTGGCCCCGGTGAAGGGGCCCTGCTGAACATTTGGATCCCATATCTGTTGTCTATCAGGTTGAGCACTTCGCAATCTGTTACGCCATGGAGTACCCCTACCTCCTTGTCCTTGGAGCTCAGGTGGCCCTAAATCATAACTGGTGTTGTTGGACTCGAAGTCATCAACAAGGTCACAAGGTCCTTGTTGTACGACATTCTGGTCCTTATTGTATAGGTAAGATTTTTTAGGGTTTACCATTCCCTTGCCCCAAACTTGAGCCACAGATGGAGTGGGGTAAGCAATTCCCAAACCATATGCTTTAATGTCTCTATCAACTTTTTTAATTTTATTAGTTTCCAGTTTGGACATATATTGGTCAATACTATTGAAAATATGATCATAGTCGTATTTGTAATGACCAAATTCGTAATGAGCTTGTATACTTGTGTCCAATTCCATTACGTAACAAGAAAGGTCGCTGACCGAGATGATATAATGTTTAATGATAGTCTCAATCAGCTCAAATTCTTGGCGGTCGAACAGGGAAACCAGATCTTTATGGAAAGCAGACCCATTTTCCAACCCAGTAGGGTAGGACACCCGTCTTAAGCCTTTGGGAACAACCTTTCTAGATAAACATTCTTGGAAGTAAGATATTTCTAACTGTAACTTTTTGAGTTTGACTAGGCACGAGTCAAATAACTTCAATTTGTTACCAATTAGATTGTCATCTTCTTCAGCTGTTAGCCCCCTAGAGTTGTCAACAGGTTGAGCAGTGTTCACACTATTAAAACAAAAAACATTTTTTAACCAGGTAGTAAATGAGGGAACTGTTTTATTACCTTTTGGATGCAGCAGTTCGCTTCTAGATGGTCCAGAGAATGTACTTGGTATGTACTGGTGGGAACCTCCAAGCTCAACATCATTAGTAGTCAATGACACTTCAGTTATTCCTCCAGATTGATCTAATGGCACTCGCTGGTTTGAAATAACCTCATTAGGGTCCACTTTGTTGATAGCATCCACGTGTGTATCCATACCTGGCCTTACAATACAGTTAGTTGAACGTGTAGAGTGCGTTTTAGTACTCAGAATATTCCTAGTATCCACACAAAGGGAATGGTAAACCCTAAAAAATCTTACCTATACAATAAGGACCAGAATGTCGTACAACAAGGACCTTGTGACCTTGTTGATGACTTCGAGTCCAACAACACCAGTTACGATTTAGGGCCACCTGAGCTCCAAGGACAAGGAGGTAGGGGTACTCCATGGCGTAACAGATTGCGAAGTGCTCAACCTGATAGACAACAGATACGGGATCCAAATTTTCAGCAGGGCCCGTTCACCGGGGCCAGACCGAAGCACAAAAACTACCAACAAAACCCAGTAAAAGACAAACGGGCCTACAATGCCCACAGGAAATAAAACCTCGATCTGTAACTGGTTCAACCTTGAATTTGACTAACAACTATGACTTGCCTGATCCGGTTACGGATATGAACGATCTTGTACCTGGGCCCAATGGGGCCAATATAGAATTGTCTAATCTTGTTACTAATTTGAATGATTTAAGTTACTGCTCCCATGATACTGATCTTTTGGAGAGTAGTAAAAGTGTACCTTCTATCATTTCAAACACTACTGGTGATTTTAATGTATACAATTTTAGTAACATAGAAATTGGGCCTGAAATGGTCGACCTTTTATCTAAGGGACTTACTTTCATCCCATCAAAACCATGGGACCTGACTAACACAATTCTAGACATTAAAATGTTTGTTAGGAAATTGAACCTTCAGGTGTTGATGGGTAATGCTTTTGATTTTACTGAAAGTCTCCATGTACCTAGTACTTACAATCCTCCATTGCACCCTGCTCTTGACCGTTTTGAGAAATGTTGTGAATTGGATGTAAGACATGTGAACATCTATAAGAATATTAGGAACCTTCCTACTAACTTGAGCAACGATGAAAGGGATACAATGCATTACCTCACCACCCAAGGGCTTAGGTTTTGCAAACCCGATAAGTGTGGTGGACTGGTTGTCTTCAGTATGAGTGACTATCAGGATAGGATGAATGAGTTACTCAACACTGAAGCATATGCACACAGTTCACGTAGTGAGGTAAATAGAGCCTACAGTGCTATTAGGAACTGTATTGAGGACCTGTTCATCGATGGTCAGATAGACCAAAGGACATACAACTACCTGGTAATGTCATTTCCTAGATACCCTTGTATTTTTGGCATCCCTAAAATCCACAAGAGTGTTGAGAATCCACCACTGAGACCTTTGGTGGACAGTAGGGGATCCCCCACATACTCTTGTGCTAAGGTTTTGGATGCCATCTTACAAAAATATTTGGCCAAGGAGTCCCAAATCTGTAAAGACTCTTGGACCTTTTTGAAGAACATAGACACCTTGACTTTTGACAAGAGCTACAACTTCCTCACAATTGATGTAAAGGACCTGTACACCAGTATACTCCATGAGGTAGCATTAGAATGGGTAGGACTCATGCTTATGAAACACAAAGCCCCTACTAGGGAAATTGACCTAGTATCTGTCCTCATGGACTTGGTACTAACAAATAACTATTTTTTGCACTGTAATGAATTCTTTCTGCAAAAAATAGGGGTCGCTATGGGTTCGCCTTGTGGGGGAAGTGTAGCAAACTTGGTAATGGCTTATTGGGAATTAGAGTTTGTCTTTAAAGGCAACGTGTTTACTGATTCCTTTTTGTTTTATACAAGGTTTCTGGGTGATATTTTCATTTTATTTAAAGGTAGTGAGAGCAATGGCCACCAAGTTATTGAATACTTTAACAACACTACTGAGTTCCTGCAATTCACTTACACTTTTCATTGTGACACTATTGACTATCTTGACATCCATTTAAGTAAAAACTACAATTTAAACGCGTTTACTGCGAACATCTTTAGAAAATCTGCATATTCCAACGCTTTCCTCCACTACACCAGCTGCCACCCTTATCACCAGAATAAATCTGTTGTGAAAGGGCAGCTGGTAAGAGCTTCCAGAATGGTCAGTCTGGATGAGGATTTTACAAAGGAATGTGTTTATATACGGAAAATGTTTATTCATAGAGGTTACCCAGAAACTTTTCTTGACCCGATAGTTCAGGAGGTAATGGATAAAAGACACAGTAATGTGTACTTGCCACTTTTGAGGACTAACATTGTAACACCTACTGAAGACAGTGGTGTTAACTTGGTCGAAAGGAATCAGTGTGGCCAGAACGAGAGTATGGTACTAAACAGTGAACAATTTAACAACAGCATATCTACTGTCAAATTTATTACCACCTTCAGTACAACAAGCACCCTTTGTTCATCCATACTGAAGAAAAATTGGAACTTGTTTAAAACACAACCTGAGTTATATGAAAAACTAGGGGATCAACCTATGATAGTTTACAGGAAAGGGAACAATATTAAAACCCTGTTAGAAAGGCATGACATGTCAATAGTGAGATGTCCTGGTATGCATAAATGCCTGAACTGTAATTACTGTAAACACGTCCATGAAGGCAACTCGTTTAGCCTGAATGGACAAGAATTTAAGTTGAGGAATAAATTTGATTGTAACACTACATTTACCACCTACCTTGCCAGGCGTACATCCTGTTCAGCATTCTACATCGGTAAAACCGAAAGAAGACTGCGTGAAAGGATGTATGAACACCTGTATGCTATTAGAAAAGGAAAACTGGAAAACGCACTTGCAAAACATACGGCGGCCTACCCTAACCATGGTTTCAGATTTATGGCAATTGATCATGTAAAAATTGACCCGAGAGGAAGCCCTAGAAATTTGAAACTGGAGGAATTAGAATTGAAATGGCATGTGAAATTGAATGCGTATAGCTTTCCTGGACTAAATGAGTCTTGTTCAATAGGAAGTTTATTAAAATTGAACAGTCTAAAGAAATGATGGCCTTGACGTTTAAGTTTTTATGTTCTTGTGTATGACATTTCGAACCTTTTGTCACTTTTAGTTTTTAATTTTACTGTCAACATGTTAGACACGGCATTTGTATCATAAGGTATGTCTAACCTATTACATTATATATTATACATTAAAATTATAGATTAAGTATATATAGTTTTTGAGAACCATATACACCTTTTGAGAATTTTATATTAGGTTACACCATATACATAATTACCTCACCTTCCTATTGGAAGCTGAGTTTACTATTAACATGTAGGACTTAAAATTTAAAAAAATTGGAATTTAAAAAAGGGGTTTGTAGTATTGACAATATTGGAATAAAAATATGAAAATACACAAATACATTTTTTTGAAAACACTACCCCTCTTGTAAACATTCCATTATTATACTTATATACATACACATACAACTATTTCATATATAAACATATCTTTCTTGTTTAATTATGAACACTTTTTATGTAATTTAGAATAATTTTGTGTTCTAGACTTGTTTATACTTTATACACACGATCCTCGTGAGCTTCGGATCAGGAGTTCAACAGTATATTATATGTACATAGAGTACTTGTTGAAATTATGTCATTATTAATACTTATTTTGTATTCTGTAACTTCTAACAATAATCCACTTAAATGTTTTAACATAATTACATGGATTTTAAATTAATAAGTGGATTCGGTTTATGTACTCTCTGCTTTCAATATGTACTTAGACTTTATACATTTGCCACCATTTACAGCTCTTGTTGCTTTAAAATTTTTAAAACATTTTTTTAAATTGAATTAATGGAGTTAATTGTATGACGTAGGCTGATTGTGGAGCCTTTTTAAATGGTTATGTTGTCAGTGGTTCTGTTTCTGAAGAAGTCAGCTTATATGTGCTGACGAAAAGCGCTTAAAATAAACACACTCCTTTTGGCTGTCTTTCGCTGTTCACGGCTTCTTTGAAATACTGTGTCTTGTTAATATACGACATTTTAGACATCATCAAGGTTGCCTTGATTGTAGCTGTTGTTCCACCATAACATTTTCTAGTTTCACTTTGAATGTAAAGATGACCAACACACTATATATGTGGCTTGTTTTCCATTCAGAGAAATTAGGTCAGTTGTAGTGCAGAATAAGAGGCCCTACAAAAGTTAATTTAATGTATTTGCTAATATTTTTACCAAATAAAGTTGACAGTAGACAGTATAATCTTGGCCTTTCCAGTCATTCCCCACTGTCTTCTGTTTTTTTCCTGCTAGACAGTGGCAAATCTTCTAGGTGACTAACTGCCCTAATTTATTGTCATCTTTGCAGTAACCTTATCGGTAGTGGTTTCTTCACCCTTTGTTGTGCCCCAAATTGCTCCAGGTATGTCTGTTGGTTTTGTTGAAGCAGTGTTATAAATTAAATTGTTTTGAACTTCACATGCACAATGCCTTTCTGGAACATAGCAGTCATATTCTGAATCTCTTTTGTTTTGCAATAATCCTCCAAATCCTTGACTGTCCAGTGCCTGCCTTTGATCGTTATTTGTAATGAGCCATAAACTTTGTCCATATCCTTGAATAACATTATTAGTGCTTAATAACTAAGCTCAGTATGCAAAACAAGGAATACATGAATAACAACCACTTTGGTAACTGAGTTGTAAACTGTTTCTCTGTAGATCACATTGACTGTAACCCATTTGCTACCTTGATTTGAATCTCTGTCTTTAGGTTCTATGTAGTTCCTAATTGAATTCTTGGATTGTTTTGTAAAGACAATGCCTTAATAAATTAACTTACCACCTCAAATTGTGTTTCTTCTTTACTTTTTTTTTATTATGTTTGCAAAAGTTATTATAAGGTGAATGATAACTGATGTATTGCTTAAAAAGAGATCTAGCTATAAGTTTGCTAAATACATGTGCCAAATGCATACAACGATTTTTGTTAAAATAGCATTTTTATTTTAAAATGATATGCGGTATACAATAGAACTTTTAAATTGAAAAAAGATAGTCAACCTATGTTGACTTTGCATGTCACTTTAAAGGATATTGATAGAATCCTCAATGAACAAAAATGTGTATGCAAGCTAAGTACTTCCTAACTGCTGAAATTAATGGATAACTGATTGTAAAGTGATTGCTCATTCATTTGTTTACATTTTTTTCTGTAGCCAGTCCAGAAAGCCAACTATTGTTTTTTTTCATTCCACATTTTGTTTGGCATTGACGTGGTTGTGGTCCTTTTTAACTGTAGCCCATATTTTGAATCCCGTACTGTTTTCATTAGTAGATTTACTGTCTGTGATTTTTTTTTCTCAAAAAATGTTTTATTAATTATATGAACAGCAAGACAATTAAAAGATTATACATAACAAGAAGGCATAAATGAACATATAACAATTCATCTAGTGATAACAACCTTCATGAGATTTTGATAAGTTATTTAGAAATAAAACATACACCATATGTACACTATATACAAGTTAGGCAACCTGAGAGAAAAAAAAAAAAAAAATATTTAACATTAACTATTTAATATGTTTAGAACCTTTTCTAACACAACCTTTCTAATAGCTTTTTTTTTGGACTTCCACCTAAGTATCTTTGAGCATCAATAAATTTAAAAGCCATTTTCTGGAAAGTAACCCATTTTAATTTAGAACGATCAATCCAATTTTGTATTATATAAAGTTTTAGTAATGAGCAAATAAAAATGATAACATGAATATCAACTTTTGAAAGATGAATCAATGGAATATGTAGAATAGAAAATTCCCACATCAACGTGGATTTTTGATATCCCATTTTCTGCAGTCTGACTTTCAAAGATGTCCACAATCTGTGAGAAAAATGACAATACCATAGAATATGAAGGAGGTCTGCTTGGGGATGAGAACAGCATGAACACGAAGGGGACTTATTTGGGTTAAATTTGTTTAATTTGATTGGGGTAAAGTAGGCATCATTATTAATCATTAATTGTGTGTATGCTATTTTTTTAAAAGGGATAAATTCCTTAGCGTGTCTAATAGCCAGGACTTTCTGAGATTCTGACAATTGGGAATTATAATTCAACCAAACATTAGATAAAAGACAGTTGTGGTCCATCATTAAAGAATTAATTAATTTATATGAGTTTGAGAGCATTTTATCAGATGATGAAAGTATTTTGATAATCGTGTTAAGGTTTTTCAATTGTGAGTCTATGGGGACCAGAGATACAAATTTGTTTTTAATTATTGCTCTTAGTTGTGTAAGAATTGGTGAATAATTCCAGTTTACTTTCAATAACTTACGCCAGTCAGATAAAGGCAAGTCAAGATATTTCAAAACATCTCCTACTTTTAGATTTTTAATTAAAGGATAGTTTGTTAAGTTCAAAAGTTTATTGTCCAATAATATATTTGGGTTTAGATGAATTGGCTGAACATGGTGCGAGATCTTTTCTAGTTTACACATTTTGAGTAAGATTTGGAAATCTCTAATCTTTTGTTTAAATACTGTAGATATATTTTTAATAAATAAACTATCCAGAGAGATAAAGGGAATAGCTTCAGGATTTAAATTATTAGAAATGACATAATTATACCATAATTTTATCCATAAAGAGTGATTTGGATAAGAAGTGTTATTGAATTTAGAGATAGTAAGAAGTTTATTGGATGAGACAATCAAATAATAGAGATAAAGATTAGGTAAACCCAAACCTCCCTTGTCCTTCGAAAATGCCAATCTAGAATAGGAAATTCTAACAGATTTAGGGAACCATATGAATTTTGCCAAAGCTTTATTTACAGACTCAAAAATTTTTTGAAATTATCTGATCAGATGATGAGAATTGGTAAAGAAATTTAGGCAGAATATTCATTTTAATAATGGCCACCCTTGAAAGAAATGAAAGGTTTAGATGCTTCCATCTGTCCATATCAGACAATATAGAGTTCCATAATTTATTAATATTATTTTGAAAGGAAGATTTATTATTGTGTTCTAAATTGATTCCTAAATATTTTATATTATAAGTAAACTGAAAATGATCGTCTGGAAACAAATAAGATTTGTGTGCTAAATGATTTAAGGGAAAAATATGAGTTTTTGTAGAATTTAAAAGATAGTTGGAAACCAAAGAAAAATAATCAATAGAATTCATTATTTTTCTGTAATCAGATAATGGAGTTTGAAAGTAGATTACTAAATCATCCGGAAAAGCAGAGAAATGAATATTAGTATTAAGAATTCTAGGGATGTTATGAAAAGTATTTTGAGTAATAAACAATAGCAAAGGTTCTAAGTAAATGTTGAAAAGAAAAGGGGACAATGGACAACCCTGCCTTGTTCCTTTAGTGATCTTTATCGGAGCAGAAAATTGACCATTAATGTATAGTCTAGTAAACATATTCTTGTATAAAACTTTTAAAAAATTTATAAAGAATAAGGGAATATTAAAACATAACATAGTTTGAAATAGAAAGTTCCAACATACTCTGTCAAAGGCATTTGATGCATCTATAATCAAAGCATATATAGGGTTTGGATTTTTCTTAATGAGATGAAGTATAGTCTCTAAAGATAGAGTATTATCCCAAGCATGTCTCTGAGACATAAAACCTGATTGATCTGACGAGATAATTGAGGGTAAAATCCATTTCAATCTGTTAGCCAGAATAGATGACAGAATCTTAATATCCACGTTAATTAAAGAAATGGGTCTATAATTTACTGGGTCAGATTTATCTTTATTATTTTTAGAATTAGAATGGTTTTGGATGTGTTCCAATGAATATCTGAGATATCATTAACTCTTATATGATTGTAAACTTTAAATAGAAAGGGAAGAACTACCAATTTGAAAGTTTTGAAAAATTCTGGAGTAAAACCATCAGGTCCCGGAGATTTACCCAATTTAAGATTATCTATTGAATCCAAGATTTCTTGTACCGATATAGGGGTAGAAAGTAGTTTTTGCTGATTATCATTAAGTTTAGGGAACTGCAAAGAGTCTAAACAGAGTTTTGAGTGATTATCTTTAACAGAATTAGAAGAACCTGAATATAACTCAGTGTAAAGAGAGGTGAAAAGTTGAATAATCTCTTCATCAGTATTATATAATCTGTTATTATAAGATAAAGATGTAATATTTGGATTTCTGAAGTTAACTTTAATAATTCTCGCTAACAATTTAGATGGAACCTGGGCCCACTCTGAATATGAAGCAAGTAGCTTTTGTTCAGCTAAGGAGAGGTTATTTTGGTGAAGCAGAATTAAATCTTTCTGACAATCAAAAATTTGTTTTTCTAGAGTAGCATCATAGTTCAGACTAAGATGATTTTCCAATGAAGAAATTCTTGATTTTAAGAAGTCCTCTTTCTTAAAGTATTGTTTTTTGAAAAAAGCAGCTTTACTAATAAATAAACCTCTTAATCTTGCTTTACAAGCAGCCCATTGTATGTCATAAGGAATGTCTGATGATTCAAGACTATTCACCATTTCATTTAGGATTTCTGAAGCTTGTTTGCAAATATCTTCATTTGACAATAAGTTATTATTTAAGGTCCACTTATTAAACATAGTTTTATTTTTGATATTGGGTTTTATGTTCAATTTTAGTGAAATTCTTGAGTGATCTGAAAAGAATCTGGGTTCTGTAGTAAAGTCCACAGTATATTTTGAAATATAATCTGAAATTAGAAAGAAGTCTAATCTGGACCCCGAATGATAGCACTTAGAATAATAAGTGTATATATCATTCTTGTTTATATTTTTAACAGTGCGGAGGGGGTCTATTAAATTATATTCTGTCATCAAATCATTTAGAGCCAGAGTAGATTGAAGATTATAGGTGACAGTGGAGCGGGAACGATCAATTACAGGGTTTATAACTGCATTCCAGTCACCACCCACTATAATATGATGATCCTTATAGGATGCAAGAATATTGTAAATTTTTAAAATGAACAAATGTTGTGAATTACATGGGCCATATAGATTTAAAATTAATAAGGGTTTGTCCAAACCAGCAATAGAAGCGGTAAATAAGCACCACCTCCCTCATCATCAAATTTCTCATCAATAATATTCCCAATGAATTTTTGTTTAATGATTATAGCTACACCTCTGGAGTTAGATGAGTCACCTGAAGCTATAATCTTTTTGATCCATTTTAACTCTTTATTCCAATCAATACGTGAAATATGGGTCTCTTGAATAAAACAAATGTTAGCCTGTGATTTAAAGATCATATGAAATAATAGTGACTTTTTCGCTTTATCTTGAATGCCTCTAACATTCCAAGAATCTAAAATTATGTCAACAGGCATATTCTACAAGTATAATCATTATTGATGCTATAAAAGTGAACTCAAGGTGCAAATCCAACACAACATTAAAAAGAAGAAGAAAAAAATAAAAGAAAAACAGTCTTTAAGTATTCAAGCAAGTCATCAAATAACATTTGTTGAAAAAAAAAGAAAAAGTTTTTTAAGAACCATGAAATGTATAATAATAACCTTTATCCTAACCCTAGTGCCTACCCACCAATCCCCTGTGATAAAGGAAGAGCAGAAGAACATGAAAAACATTGTAATTATAGATAATAATAACCTCAAGTTAGAATACAAATTACTCAAAGGAAGCCTAACATAACATAAAGTCCGAGTAATACTACTAAAAATATATACAAAATTAACTAATTTCAAGACGTCCAACATGCTTAATCCCTACTTCTAATACTAATCTAAAGCTCCTATCCTTAAATTGAAATTTATAGTGATTAAATGTATTTCCTCAAGTATTTCAAGAGAAAGAGAAACAAGTAAATAATAAATAAATCACACTCTGCTTAACTAGAACACTCTATCATAAGAAGTAATACAATTAAAACTGAAAGATATGTAAGATAACATATATAAGTATAACAAAACCAACTGGTAACATTATAATATAAGTAAATAAGCATAGCATTACTGAAGTAAAGATAATAGTCATGCACTATCTACTGAACCTTCTTTAGTACTTTAGTGATAATTTCATTAATCAACATGACCATTAGTATGATAAAAGCACTAACACCTGTAGAATGAGTATTTAGTTATAGTTCAAATAAAGCAAAAAACAACTACCAAGCAACCATATCTCAAAATGAAAAACAATTCAGTCTGGAGATGCATCTATTAACTAGATAATAATAGTACAGGAACTATTCAAAATGAAATATTATAAGCTGTAAGGTTTTAACACTAGTTAATATACATGAATAAAGTATAATTATATTATTAAGTAGTAACTTAAACAGCGTCATATATATTGGACTGAATGTACAACAATGTGCATACATATAATTTTAAATCTACTTTTTGAATATTTTACTAATGACTCTGTTAGGTTATGTAGCCATACTATTCTTCTAAGCCATAGATGTAACATAGCAAAACAGCATGAAAAGACAAGGCTTTTAAAGTAAACATTTTGAACATCTAATTAAAACAGAAACAAGCAAACTAAATGCAGTAAATCTAAGGGCTTAAATATATACAGGTAGATTCAGCTAATCATATTAAAGATAGTTATTTCAAACCTTTCAAATAAGTAAAGGCATTCTTAAACATAAACTACTAATCATAAATATCACATCCAGCCTCTGAGAAGAGAGAGAGCAGAGAATAGAAAGAACATGAAACTTTCATATGAACAGGTATACTTTGTAACATTTGTCAAATTAAACACTTCAGTATAATATAAAATATTGTATGAAAAAATATTCTGAATAGGAAAATATGTTCATTTCTTTACACATCCTTTAGAATTTTAATATATAAAACTAACCTGTTCATTTGTTTCCAGAAACATTTTCACTCTGCTTTATGAAAGTAGCAGCTTGCTTTGAAGTCATGCAGACACACTAAAAGTCACTGAATATATTATGTGACATGAATCTGTTTAAATTTAAAAGCAACCTTCATTTATGAAGAGAAAACACTTTAAATAATAGCCAGATCTATTCAAAAGTTAGTGCTATTGAATACTTGTTGAAAACAAGCAGACTTGTGTATTTGAAACTGTCCTTTTTTCCTCACAAATGATGACATCACCATCCATCTCAGAGGGACTGTAGTGTGCGCATGTTCATGCAGAGCATCAGCTGGAACTCTGAGGGGAAGATTTTCTTGCTAGAATGTTGAGATGGAATGTTTTTCCCTCCAAAAATCATTTAGCTTACACAGAAGGCTGTAACTCCAAAGCTTGTAGTAAAATTAACATATTATCTATTTACACAGCAAGCATATGTGAGAGAAAGAGAAAAAAGTAAATACAGGAATTTAAATGCTTCTATTAATCCACACAAATCTAACAAGCATATATCCTGTCACTGCACACTGTCACACCAAATCCATCATGTGTAAATTACATGACAAGTTCTTAAGGTAATATAAATATGTCACACCAGAATTACAAATCATGTAACACAAATACTGTCAGATTAAAGAAAAGAAAAGATCAAACCTTATTGTAGTTCTTTAACAGTAGAATATTAAGATACAGTGTCAGGAAGCTTTTAAATGTTTTAAGAAAAATGTCTTTTGCATCTTTAGGATCTGAACATACAAATCTTTTGTCATTAGCTGTGAAAGACAAGGTATTAGGATATGCCATTCGAAATCTAATCCCTCTTTTATCAAGTCAGCACAATAGGGGCTAGTTTTTGTCTATTTAATTTGATCTGTGCAGGAAGATCTTGGGAAAATGATAGTTTGTGAGACTTCCATATGAATTGTTTCTTTGTTTTAGCAGTTTCTAGGATCTGGAAAGTGTCTTGAAAGTTTAGTAACTTAGTATAAATTAACCTTGGTGTAGAAGAATCTTGCTTTGTACGCAGTGCTCTGTGTGCTCTCTCTACAATTATAGATTTTGAAGAAGCTTCACAATTTAACAGTGTTTCAAAGATATTTTTAGTCACAGATAACAAGTTTTTATTGTCATAAGATTCAGGTAAACCACGAATAATGATGTTATTTCTTCGACTCCTGGCTTCCAGATCCAATATTTTAGCTTGTAAATCTGAAATAGTTTTATCTCTAGATTTAAAGTCACTTTCCAATAAGTCTGTTTTAACTTCCAAAGCTAAGATTTTATTTTCAATAGTAACAATACTATTGTTTATTTGCTTTAAAGATTTACTAAAGTCAGCAAACTGTTCTGAAAAGTTTTGTATAGCACTTTGGATTGGTTTTAATGCTATTTTTAGTTCTTCTAAAAGGAAATTTGAGCCATTTAAATCTTTATTACTTACATTAATAGTTTCTGTAGGTTGTCTAGATGATTTCAGTCTTTTGAACCTGAATCTTTTTCAGGAGAGAGCATTGAAGTATATTTGGCTTTTGTAGGCTGAGTCTCCATGGAGTCAGATTTTGTAGCCATGCCCAGAAATGGAATGCAGTCAACAGGATACCAGGAACCAGGAACAGACTGGAGCAGTAGGAGTCCCAGCAGCAGAGAGACCAAGAATGTTCTGAGGTAAAATAAATCCCAGGATAATAATTCCAGAAGAAAAAATAATCCAAATGCGTAGAAAAAGATTTATAAAATCTTTTAGTATAAAAATTTGAGGAAAAAGGTTGATGTAAAGTTGTAAAAAAAAACAAAAGTTAAATAGCTGTGAGGAGCTTAGAGAGTAAGGACTAGACTAGTCGGCGGCCATCTTGGAATCCCTACTGTCTGTGATTTGATTATTTCAAGGTGTACTGGACAGTTAGGTTTTCTGTTTTTTTTTTAATTCATTGTATTGCGCACCTTTGTATACAGTGAATTAAAAAAATAAAAAAATTTAAAAAAAATAAAAGGAAATTTGATGCATGGATTATAAATTCGACACTCCAAATTAACCCTGTCAACACTTCCATCAAGTGTTACAGATGTGCCATATAGACATCAGGTCTGATTCTATGATGGGGATAGTGATGTGTTTAAAATACTGAAAAAGTACAGTTGTGTACACATACCATAAATGTAGACGTTTGAGTGTATTCACTGTTGCAGTCATCACATTTGGGTTATCTACTTGCAGTAGCCCTCAGTCGGCCTGATTAACAAAGTCTTGGGTCCTGCGTCAGTTGATGTCCCTTCTTCCATGACGTTAGGGGTATAAAACATGCAGCCAACGCCATTACATCAGTCTTTCTTGCCGTGCGGTGCCCGAAGCAGAAGCAGTTCGCAAGTGCCAATCGGCCGACTCCTGAAAATTTTGTTTTCGAGTTTCAGAACCGAAGTCTTCAACTAAAGCTAAGTACCCGATTGGGGAAACTTTTTCTTGCTCATTACCGATGTCAGTAAAAGTTAATAATTGCATTACTTGTAGAAAGCAAATACCTCACAAAAAATTTCATTCATAATGTATTCCTTGCCTAGGCTTTGACCACAACGTACCTTGCTGTCAGTTTTGTGCCTTATTTAATCAGCGCACTATCCGTCATCAGTGTATTTTCACCTCTAAATATTTCGGTTCTTGGTTCAATTATCCAGAAATGTCGTCGGTTAGCCACCCGACTACCGGTATTCCGAAAACAATGCAAAGTTAAAGACAGAGACAGGCCACCTAGGTCGAAAGCTGCCGACGATGCTTCTCCTAAGCAAAACACGTAGTGAAACACGAAGAGCATCTGTCCATTATCCCTGAGGTATGTCACCTGTTACCTACAGAGTATGCAAGCTTTTTGGTGCATCACCGAGGGTAAAACAGAGGCAGTGCTGAGTAAGAATGTCATTGCTTCATGTTTCATTTTACTAATGTATCAACTCTGTTATGATTCTGGTTCTCAGACTTGAGGTTGGTATAGTATTTCTCTTGTTTTATTACTTTAATCCTAACTGACATATTAACTGCAGTTTTATCAGCTGTGTGTGTGTGTGTGTGTGTGTGTGTGTGTGTGTGTGTGTGTGTGTGTGTACTTGTAAGTATCTAAAAAAGCTCAGCAGAATGCCTTTAGCAGAGAGACTGCTGTACAGACTGAACATCCTGCTCTGCTCTTGTGGATCACTGATGTGCTGAGGCACACCAGCCTGTCTTAAAACTGGAAAGGTTTTTTCAGTCTTGGAATATGAAGAAGTAGCACTAGGCGAGACTTTCATGAATGTGAATCCTAATGATAAATTGTTGATGAGTTCAGGAGCCCTCTGGTTATGGCTAGGCAGGGTTTATAACTGTTGACTATAAAGAGAACCAAACAGTGATCTCCAATTTTAGACCGCCTTACTGTTGACTCAGATCCAGACCAGCAAGACTTGTGCTGTTTTGCCACAGATTTAAGACTGCTGATTCATAAAGAAGTTTTATTACTCCCCTTGCCTTCAAGAAAACATCTTTAGAGCTTCAAAGTCTTTATAATTACTGACCTTTGTTTAGCCTGCCATTTATTGAAAGTTTAATTTACAAGCAGAGATACATCTTTCCTGGCATTGTTTCTTAAACACTTGAGTCTAGTTTTAGATCTAGACATAGCACTGAGACTGCTGTCATTAGGATGTTTAATCACTCACTTGTGGTAAGTGATCATAAAGCATTACGATTGTGTCTTTAGTTATAAGCAGCTTGTTATTTGTTTGATGTGTATGTCAAGAAATTCACCTTGAGATTAGCTTAAGAGGCAAATCTTGACATCCATGTCAAGAACATAAGTTGGGATCCGATGTCTTTTCTGCTTGCCTCAACTGTGTATTATCTGATCCGATGGGATCCGAGTCTGGCAGTTTAGAATTTTGTCTCTGAAGCCCGAAGTCTTCTTCCATAATGCTTTGCACTACCTACTCTCCTCAGATCTCATTTGCTGCACTTGAGAATAGACATGGAATTGGAGCTATTCTCAGAAAAGTTGTTTTTCTTTTGATTTGAAGCGTTTTTTTGTGGTATTGTTCTCTAGTCCTTCCTTTTCTCCCCTCTTCTTCATTAAGAAACTTAGATTTAGGCTTTGTTTTCTTCAGATTCCCTGTTAACAAGTCTGAGTCCTTTTTTTTGTGTTTGTGTGTGTGTGTATGTGCACATGTGGTGTTTGAGTATAAGGGCCTTTTCTGCTCTGTAAGTTACTTATATGCAGTGTCTGTCGGTTTAATTTCTCAAAGTCTTTTTAATACCATGATGGGACTGGACCTCATTCCTAAGTCAAAGTATTATTAAAGTTTGTGAAATTAGTATTATTTCAGTCTTTGATGTTAAGCAAAATTACTATTTGCGGTGCCTGCAATGTGCCCAGAACTTACGTAGTTCTGCAATTCAAACAGAGTTACATTTATCTGTACCGTATCTAGATATTACTATAAATTCTTTTTTTATGAGACGCATTGCTCATACTGCTATTGGAACTGTCTGAGTATCCTCCTTCTACATTGCCATCATTTCTGCCTGCAAATCCTGGTATTTTATGACCGTGCATAAGATATTGTAATCACTGGCTGTAGCAATTTCACTGATCAATGCTACTTTTGTCTTCTTTTCATGGACCACCTTATCTGGTTTTCTTGCATCTGTTTTTGAACTGTTGGAAATGGGATATCCCATGGAATATAAACTTCATCATTCTCTAGAATGCTTTGTGACTCATGTTTCCAGTGCTTCTCAACTACTTCAATATTGTAACGTTAATGCAGTAGTAAAAACCAAGAAACTCGTACCAGCGAAGCAATAAAGCCATTGGGTATTCCAATGCAGTTTAAAAGAAAACACAGTTTATTGCCACAAACTAACAAAGATCTTTGTTAGTTTGTGGGAATAAACTGTGTTTTCTTTTAAACTTTGTTGGAATACCCCGTAGCTTTATTGCTTTGCTGGTACAAGTTTCTTGGTTTTTACTGGAGCTGGTTTTCACTCGGTTTGCCTGTATTTGGACTTAATGTTAGTGCAATCCCCAATGCAACCATCCTGCTACATTATTATGCCTTTCTGTATACAGGGCCTCTGCCATTAGTGTATCACACCCATCAACAAGATGTGTAGCTGCTTCCAGTTCTGTTTTACAGAACCTGCATTTGTCTGTTTTGTCCACATGTTCAGTGGACTTTGTAAACCAACGTGTATGTAGTCTACTTTCCTGGGCTGCTAATATTAACCTTTCAGATTTTGGTTTAAATTACCTCTCCTTAACCATTCCTGCATCAGATCCTGATCAACGTGAGGTTGCTCCAGTAGTTTTCTGTACTTGCAACTATATTTATGTGTTATCCACATTTCTTGCTATCTCATGTGATCCTTCCCCTTATAGTCTTTCTTTTGGTTTTTTGGCACATTCATTTACTACCTGATTTTTGTCTGGTTTGATTTCCATTCCTCCTTGACTATTGCTATTTATTTATTTATTTATTTAAACATTTGTTTACCGGGAAGGTCCAGCTGGACAAGAGTCCTTTTTCAGCGGAGGCCCAGGGAAAAAACTCCACATTTACAACAGCTAGACAGCAAATAGACATGTATAGATACATATTCCACATACAGAGTTATACCTGCAGAACATCAGGCAGCTTAGCTATTTATGTAATTGCCTATTACTACAATATTTACAATACATAAGCTTGTCTCAACACCAGTTTAGTCTGTTACCTTCAGCATGCTAGTGGCAGGACAATACATGTCAAAGAAAATTGAGTTCTTTACAGTTAAATTGTTAATCTGAAGTAGTTTACTTAATTTGATCTTCAACCTGTGGGAATACGGATCCATATCGGATCTGAGCCGGCAAAGATTACTAGCATCAGCTCCGAGCTCCAGACTCCTCCCCTTACCCAAAATACACCTCCCTTGCCTTCCATCCCCAGATCTCCTTTGCCGTGATTTGTGAAAGCATCGTGTCTCTGGAGCTCCAGTTAGTAGGGTATTTTTCTTGGATTGTAAGTTTAATAATTTTTGTTTTATTAGCTGTTTTAGATTAGTGTAGGTACCCTTTCTCCCCTCCCATTGCTTTGGCATCGTGTGTAGGCTAGTAGTAGTTGTTAGCTAGTGTAGTTTGTCTGCGTGCCCCTCCCCCCTTCTAGTCAGTTTAGTGTGTGGTGAGTGGGTGTGTGCTAAAGTTTTAAGTGGAAAGTTTTTCCTTTCTTTTCCTAGTATGGCTGAAAAGCTTATTTTTAAGAGCTGCACAGAGTGTGGCCATAAGCTCTCCCCAGCGGAAGGCCACACTCTGTGTATACTGTGTTTGTGTGGTCCACCTTAATGTTGACTATGCCATCTGTGCAGGGTTCAACCCCCAAGCTTTGAAAGACAGAAAGGCCAAGTTGGCCCTTAAGGGGCTTCTTCCTGCCACTGATCCTCCCTCCTCGTCCTTGGCTTCAGTCATGGCGGCTGTCGTGGCTGCCTCTCCCCTCCCTCCCAGGCTGGGACTCAAACTCCTGCTTCTAAGGTTCATAGGTTCATAGGCTGGTACTAGGTTATTGGCCCTAGGACTTATACAAGCCTAACATTTCCCTGGATATTTCTTACCACAATATTTACTTCCCTGGACCCTTGTCTAGCAGGGCGATTGACATGATCCCTGGGGTGAATTTCCTGTCTCCCATCCAATCATCAAGGTTCGTTTTGAAGAGCACCAAGGAGGCGCTCTGCTTGATGTGTATGGGAAGTCTATTCCAGAGTATAGGGAGTCTCTGGGTCAGGAACCTATCCCTCCAGCATGTTTTGTTCATTGTGATGACAAGGTTTAGATCCCTGGAGCGTGTGGTTCTGAGGGATTGAGATTTCCTTAAGTGGAACATGTCCAACAGCTCAGGGTGTGACATGGCCTTGTATGTTAAGCAGCGATCGCCTCTGAGTAGACGATATGCCACAGAGTATAGCTGGAATTTTTTTAGACGGTCAGTATAGGGCATCTGCTTTAGGCCTGTGATTCTTTTAGTGAGGTATTTCTGTGGCCTTTCCAGCTGTTGCAGATGTTTTGTGAGGTACATACCAAACAGGGCATTGTACTCTATAATGGGTCTAATGAGGGATGAGTACAGTGGGACAATGACCTCCTTTTTGCTGGATGAAAAGCCCTTAGTGATGAGGTGTGCCCCATAGAAGGGTCTATATTACCAAATTGAAAAACCCTTTACGGAAATACCTAAACATCGACACCTATAACGTGAACCGCGAAAATCCCGAACACACTAAACAGCGAAAAATAAAATAACAAACTGTCATAGTCAGCCAACCCCACCACCCGCTACATATTACCTACCCAAACAAAATAAACAAACCACATACATACACTAACTAAACCCTACTTCTAACCTAAAGTAAAGCACCAAAACCGTACTTCTAACCCTACACTTAACCTCATATACACAACTAACTATGCACTATCCTTAACCCCTCCCTAACCCTAAGGTCCATAACTACTGCACACGTCCCCTACAGACATACACCCAAAAAAAAAAAATATTACACATACATGCATTTAACAAAACCCTACTTCCAACACTACACTAAACCCCACATACACAACTATCTATGCACTATCCTTAACCCCTCCCTAACCCTAAGGTCCGTAACTGCCGCACACTTCCCCTACAGACATACACCCAGAAAAAATAAATAATACCCATACATATAGTTAAATAAATCCCTACTTCTAACACTACACTATATCTTACATACATTACCTATATATTCACTTACCTTAACCCACATCCTAACCCTAAAGGCCTATCTATCGCACATTTACCTTATGGAGCTATACCGCAGACAGGCCAACCATTACACTTCGACATTTCACTTTTCGCTATTTTGGTCGTTCGGTGTTTCCATCTTTCGTGCAATCCGTGCCGCTCTTTTCGTATTCGCGATTACGGTCTTTCGATCTGGTAATAGGAACCCCATATAGAAGGATTTTGGCTGTTTTGGCGATGTGGTTATCAAAGGTGAGACCACTGTCCACCTGTGTCCTTAAGTCTGTCATCACACTTTCGGTGTTTAGTGTACTGCCACCTATGTGGTAATTCATGGGTACATGGTTTTTCCCAAAGGGGATAACTATACATTTCTTACATTAAGCTTCAGCCCATGGCTCTGGCACCGAGCATATGTTTCTGTAAGGCCCTTTTTTAGAATATCCACATCATTTGGGGATTTGATAATTGCTCCCAGTTTGCAGTCATCTAAGAACTTTGTTAGCCAGAGTCCCTTAGTGTTGGCCTGTACTTCAGAGAAGTAGATGCCAAACAAGAGCGGTCCCAGGACTGAACCCTGAGGTACGCCACTTGTCACTTGTCTGGAGCTGGATTTGCAGTCGGCTACTTTTACAGTCTGGGTTCTGTCAGTAAGCCAGTTGGCAACCCATCAAGTGACGTAGGGATTTATGCCCATCTTAGTAAGTTTATCTATGATTTCAGAGTGGGGGATGGTGTTGAAGGCCTTGGCAAGGTCCAGATAGTCTGTGTGGACTGCCTTACCTTCGTCCACAGCTCTGGAGACTGATTCGAAGAAGTCACTCAGGTTCAGGAGACAAGATCGACCCTTCACAAACCCAAACTGGGTGGGATCCAGTATTTGAAGGTTGACAGTGTCTTTGTTTATAAGTTCCATGATAATGCGTTCCATGCCCTTGCAGATCAGGCTCGTCAGACTGATGGGACGGTAGTTCCCGGTATCCAAGGTGGATTCCCCCCTTGTGGAATGGGATAACTGTAGCTGTGCATCACTCAGTGGGCACGAAGCCTGAGGTGAGACTATGATTAAACATGACACTTAGGTGAGGTGCCAGTTCATTTTCTAGTTCATGTAGTACACAGCCTGGGATGTCATCTGGTCCCATGGATGCTGTATTCTTAGTTTTGGAGAATGCGGTTTCTATCTATGTGGCCATGATTACTGGAATTTGGCAATCTTTTGGTATTGAGAGGGGCCTTTTAGGGGGTGAGAGGGGGGTGAAGTTTGCACTAAATTGATCTGCCAGGATATTGGCAATATCCTTGGGATCAGTATATTTAATGCTATTCTGTCATAGCTCAGAGCATATCTGAGCATTGCCATTTAGATTCTTGACATAACTATAGAATGCCTTGTGGTTGTCTTTGGAATTTTTGGCAATTTTATTTTCGTAACTAGCTTTGGAGGATTTTATGAGGGATCTCAGCTTCTTACTGAGGCTGGTAAGGGAGTTTTTTGCATCCTAATATTTTCTTTTTTTCTGCAACAGTTTCTTTATTCTGTTGTATAGTTTGTTTATGGCAGGAGACCACTGGATTGGCTTCCTTTTTTTGAAGGAGAGGATCTTGGTTCTATTTGGGATGGCACAATTCATGCATGAGTGGATGTGCTTGTACAGTGCCTTAGTGTAGGATTCAGCAGTCGAACTTTCAGCTCCCATCTGCATGGGTGTCAATAGTTTGTCACCTCTGACTTGAGTAGCATGAAGTTGACTTTGGAGAAGTTTTTTACTGAGGTTTCCGTACTGAGGGGTGGGGGTGGGATGTGGATGTCAAGGGTAATTTGCTTATGGTCAGACCTGACCAATGAGGAGGTGACCACTGGTGTGGAGCATCCATCTCCCATGTTGGTAATGACCAGGTCTAGGATATTGGAGCCCCTGGTGGGAAAATAGATTAGTTGATCCATGGTGTTGAAATTCATGAATTCCAAGAACCGTTGGGGAAAAGATGTTGGTACGCGAGTAGTTTTCCGAGTTAATGGCAGGGTAGATGAAATCACCCAGTATTAGGGTGTTTGGTTGCATCTTAATATTGTCCAGTAAGTTTAGAAAGGTGCAGTGAGAATCTTGGGGCATGGTGTGGGATCTGTAGCAAGCTATAATTTGGACTGCAGTCTTACCTAGTGTTAGTTGCACCTGGAGAATTTCAGATGCATTGTGTTGGGCAACTAGCCTGGAGGTATAAATATCCTTGGTGAATATGGACACTCCTCCACCTTTAGTGTTTCGGTCTTGGTTTGGTGGCCAAAAAGTGTGGTAAGAGTTGCACCTGGTATTGCAGGGGTGCTCTCTGGAGCCTTGAACCAGGTCTCAAGTTAATGCACAGATATCGATGTTTTCCATTTTTAGGAGTGCCTCGAGAGAGTGCATTTTGAGGTTTGGACTTCTTGCATTGAGTAGCATTACCTTCAGATTTTACATGCTTGTATCTGTTACGGTGGTGATTTTGTCCTTTGAACCTTGCCTAAAAAAGGCACTATGGGGTGGTGAGAGCTTTAGCCAGTAACCTTAATCTCAGGGGTGACAAGTGCAGACCATCTCTGGTAAAGCATCATGGTTTGTCGATCATGTCATCCCAGGCAGACAGATACTAGATCCCCTTTGAATGACACCAGAAGCTTAGTCAATTGTTGAAGTCAAACATTTTGTCCTTATACTGTGGTATCATTCTGATCGAAGGGAGGATGGTACTCAGGGCTAGGGTCATACCTGCCTGGGACACATGATCCGAGAGCTTTTCCATATCTCTTTTCATTTAGTCCAACATGGACAGTGACAGAGTCGTATTTGTACTTGTTGTGAAGCGACTTGAATGCATGCATTATGTGGCGGATCCTGGCACCCAGGTAGCAGAGCAGAGGAGGGGTAGAGAGCGGGAGAGAGAGTCGAGGACAAAAGAGAAGAGGAAGAGGTCTCCAGACCTCATGTCACCCAGTAGATCTGCTCGGATCCATAACTCCCCTTGGCTCCAATCTCTGAGGTTCTCCTCGGAGCCGGAGGAGGCACGCCCAGTCTCCCGAGCCTCAGCTCCATGACCAGCCAGGTCGGAGTCTGTGTCCTCATCTCAGTCCACCCGGTCTCTCTCAGACATGGATCTAGATAAGATGATGAAGCGCTTTATCCATACGCAAATCCAGATGGGGGTCTTGCCAGCCCCCACTCAGGAGGGAGCAGCTCGCTTCCCTTTTTTCAGCCTATTACTCCTTTCCCTGATCTGATCTTTGGCTTCGGAATTCTCAGATCCAAGGTTGGCTTTGGTCAGGGAGTCGGTGCCAACGGTCCTTTTGTTCTCAATGCCTGCAGCTGCCTGGAGCATTTCGGATCTGACCAGTTTGGATCCGAGCTGCTCTCAGAGCCGGAGCCTGGAGGTCATATCCGAGGGAGTGAAACTTTTACCATCAGCCCCGACATTGTTGATCCTGGTTTCCTCTCTCAGAGCTCTGGCCACTTCGGGTCCGGCTCTGATTCTTGCATCGGACCTGGGGAGACCGGCCTCCTTATTGGCTTCCCAGGAGGTCCGCTGTCCTTCAGCATTCAATGTGGAGGAACGGGTCCTCTCCATTTGATCAAGGGCCCTGACCGCCCCCTCAGGCTCCACCCAGATCCTCTCGGCTCTGTTTACAGTCCCCGTCATCTTACCAGTGGGACAGCCCATGCCCAAAGGGCCCCAGATGGTTCCCCCAGAGGAACAGATGTCTTGCGAGCACTCCCCAGAGAGCCCCACGGAAGAGGTGCATCACAAGCATATGTGTAAGAGGAGGCACTTGGACTCCCCTGAGTCCCTAACCAAGGACACGGACTTAGATGAGGGGAAGGACTCCGCAAGGTCACCTCCCGGACATCATGGAGATCCTGCGCCAGCGGGGAGGTTGTTCTGCCCCCAAACTCTCCTTTGATGAGTCTGTGTTTCTGGAGGCCTTCGGCACGGGCCTGTGTACGTCTTGGGTGTGTCCCCCCATGGATCCTTTAGTGGATTGATCACTTCACAGGCGTGGAAGGAACCTGATACCGTGGAGCCAATCCCCTAGCACCCCGATAAGGTTTTGAGTCCCTCTATTAGACAGGTCTTCCTGGAACAAGGGCTCTCCAGTGGATGCCATGGTGGTGGCAGCAGCCACGAAGAGGGAACTATCTTAGGAAAGTTCCTCGGTCCACCCTCCTGACCACAAGTCTTGTATGATGGACCAGCTAGGGAAGCGGGTGCATGCTTCAGCTACCTTTTCAATAAGGGCGCTGAACTACTTGGCCCATATCACGAGACTCCAATGCGACCCGGTGAAGGAGCTGATGGAGTCTCCACCCAAGTCCATGTTGCAAGAGGACAAGGCTTTGTTCTCCATTAACATGGCCACTTTGAGAGCAGTATCGAATACGTCCATGCGACTCCTCTCCCATGCAATGGAAGGAGCGGCTAGGGTGGCTGGGTCCGGCGTGTCCATGAGGCGTAATGCCTGGCTCAGTTTGCACCAATTTACCGAACCCTTTAAGGCGTCCTTTGCCAGTGCCCCTTATGACGGCTCGACTCTGTTCGATAAGACCGTCAAGGAAACACTAGTTCAGAGTGAGAAGGACGGCAAGACACTGTCTGCCGTCGGGATCCACTTGTCTAACCCTCAAAGGTCCTTTTCCCGGAACCAGAGAGGGCAAAAGAAGATGTGGTTCTGGAAGTCTCAGTATTCCCGGGACACTCAGGGCTCTTCTTCCCCTAGAGGCAGAGGGGGACAGAATGGATGCCTGCCCAGAGGCCAAGGGGGTCTGTGAAACTTCGGGTCTCGAGAACCTTTCTTGGACAGACCTGGGCAGCAACCCTGAGGGGTTGCCTGACTGTTCTACTCTGGAGGCAGTCGAGGGACGATTGTCCTTGCACCCAAGCGGCATGGGAGTCCATAACAACAGACCGCTGGGTGCTGCAAATCATACCAAGAGGATATTCTATCCCCTTCATCTGTTCTCCAATCCCTCCCAAACACCTCCCAGACATTCCACCCATGCAAAGGGAGGCAGCAGCACAGGAAATTTCCAAGCTGCTATGAAAACGAGCCATCGAAACCATCCCCCAGATCAGTCCGGATTGGGCTTCTACTCCAGATTCTTTTTGGTGCCAAAGAAAATGGGGGACTTAAGGCCTTTTCTAGACCTCTCTACCCTAAACCTGTCAGTGGCCAAAGAAAAGTTCCAGATGGTCACACTACAGTCCATCATGCCGTACTTGCAGGAGAGCAACTGGATGTGCTTGTTAGATGTACAGGATGCTTACTGTCACATAACAATGCACAGAAGCTCCAGGAGGTTCCTCCACTTCCAGCTAGGGGCCAATCATTACCAATTTCGAGCCCTACCCTTTGGTCTCACCACAGCCCCCAGAGTTTTTACCAAAGTGATGGTGGTGGCAGCGGCTCACCTGAGGCTTCAGGGGATTCAGGCAGCTATTTTCCCAAACCAGGGACTACTTTCTGACACCCTGAGTTTGGGTATCACAATCAACACATCCAAATCTCTACTAGAGCCTGTACAGGTGATAGACAACATTGATGCCAGGATAGACAGACTCCAGGGCAAAGTGTTCCTGACCTCGAGAGAGTTCAAAACCTCAGGATGTGTCTCCCTAATTTACCATTCTCATCTCCCGATAGCAGAATCTGTACTGAGGGCCCTAGGCTCGATGACCATGACCATAACTCTCCTTCCATGTGCCCAACTACACATACGGATTCTTCAGTGGACCTTGGCAGTTCAGTGGTCCCTGTTGGATTTACCTCTGACCGATCCTATCCACCTAAGTCAAGTGTGTTGGTCGTCCCTCATATGGTGGATGAGCTCTCAGGACATTTTGCAAGGACGACCCTTCTTTTCAGCCCCGGCCCAAGCCACAGTGACCACGGATGCCTCCCAACTTGGGTGAGGGGGCATTGTTCGGGCAGGACAGTCCAAGGCCTGTGGTCCCCCATAGAAACCAGTCTGCATATCAGTGTCCTAGGGGTGAGGGCTGTCCTTCTAGCGTTGCAGGCCCTTCATGCCTTTCTCCCTCTGGGGATGATTGCTATTCAATCAGACATGTCTGTAGTCTGGTACATCAACAAACTGGGAGGGACCAGATCTTATCCCCTTTGTCGCTAGGCCATGAGCATGTGGGAATGGGCGATCTCCACAGTTTGCTTTCTTATCGCAATGTACATTCTGGGACAGTCCAACATTCTAGTGGACAGGCTAAGTTGGACCATTCTGATGCCTTATGAGTGGTCTCTGAATCCGTCAGTAGCAGAGCAGATCTTCAGCGAGTGGGGTCAACCTTGCTGCGATCCCTTCGCATCTCCTTCCAATGCGAAGTGCAGCAGGTTTTTCGCTTTGATCCCCCCACCGGGGGAGTCCCCAAAGATGCTCTAGTTCATGCTTGGCCTTCCGGTCTTCTGTATGCTTACCCACCAGTCCCTCTCATCCCAAGGTTTCTGCAGAAAGCTTGTCGACTGGGGAGCAAGGTGATCCTCATTGCCCTATTCTGGCCTCACCAGGTATGGTTTCCCCTTCCTTTGGTCTCACCTTCTGGCTCCACCTTGGATCCTAGATCCCTTTCAGGATCTGATTTCACACCCATCTGGGGTGCCTCACCCAAATCTGGACAGCCTAAAGCTCACGGCTTGGGCTGCTCCAGTTCCCGTGATTGCTAGGACTCCCGGACTTTCCTCCTCAGTTAAGTCTATTTTGGCAGCTGCTCATAAGTCTTCAACCAGAAAGGTTTATCACAGCAAGTTTTTTCTTCTGGGCCTCAGAGGAGTTTAGATCCTTTCACGATTGCTATTTCCACTATTCTTGATTTCCTACCTGATATTTTCCAGCACGGGGCTAGTTCTTTTACTATCAAAGTTCAGTTGGCTGCCATTTCTCATTTTCATGTGGGCGAGAATTCTGCATCCTTGGCATCTTCTAGACTGTGTAAAGCCTTCATCAAAGGCATCTTTTTGCTATGTCCCCCCGGTCAAAGATCCTGTCCCCCCCGTGGGACCTTACTGCGGTTCTCCAAGCTCTTGGTCGTCCCACCTTTCGAGCCTGACGCTACTGTTGATCTAAAATTTCTATAGTGGAAAACAGCTTTTCTGGTCGCTATTACCTCTGCTAGGAGGGTCTCGGAATTACAGGCCTTGTCCATCAAATTCCCGCACATGATTTTTCATAAAGATAGAGTTTCCCTTCGAATCAACCTATCTTTTCTTCCTAAGGTGACATCACCAATCAATATCAATCCGACTATAAATTTGCTTGTGTTCTTTCCAAATTTTGCCAACAAAATGGAATGCAAACTACACGTTGGATGTTCACAGACAGTTATGATTCTAGTTACACACGACAAACAGTTTTCGTAAATCTGATCAATTGTTTGTTTCGTTCCATAGGCCCTTTTTGGGCAAACCTATTTCCAAGGTCATGATAGCTAGATGGATTTCTTCATGCATCTTGCTGGTCTACAAAGACAAAGGCATGTCTCCTCCAGGTCAGGCTAAAGCTCATTCCACTAGGTCAATGGCTACATCTGCAACTTTCTGGTCTAGGGTGTCTTTAGATGACATTTGCTCAGCAGCTACTTGGTCCTCATATCATACATTTATCTCCCATTATAAATTGGATTTGACATCTAGAAGGAGAGCATACTTTGGCTCCACGGTGCTCAGGAATATCCTTCCATGAGGGTCACCCAGGAGTTTAGTAGCTGGGGACTCTGTCCCACAGGTTGAAGATCAAATGAAGTAAACTACTTCAGATAAAGAAGTTATGTACTCACCATAATGTTCCATCTGAGTAGTTGTACTTCATTTTTCTTCAACCATCCCTCCCTCCTTCCCTGGACCTTTGGCGCATGTTCAGCCTACGTGCTGTAAGTATAGGTCACAAGTATGTTATCAGGTCAGCTTATAAGTGTAAGTTCAGCAAACTCGATCTGGTGATGAAAGGCAAGTGATGTGTATTATGGGTAAGGGGAGGAGTCTGGAGCTCGGAGCTGATGCTAGTAATCTTGGAACATTATGGTGAGTACATAACTTCTTCATTTCTACAAACTTAACATGTTAACTGTACAGCTTGGTGTTATTTACAGAGAGAAAAGTAGTAGCCAGTTTCCTTTTATGATACCTATATCAACATTTTGGTCCAGCAGTAAAGCAAGATCTAAGAGTAGGTGGATTTTTATCCTGTAAGACCTTAATGTGGGGGAATTACAGAAAGTAAAGTAATGTCTTTCAGCTTTTCCCGGTTAGATCTCACCATAGCAGAATGCTGGTCCGCTTATGATTGGCAGTAGATTTTTACGGTGCCGAGGTGCCAGCCCGATGCCCAGCCTTCAACAAAGGCACACCCATTTGCGCATGCACCTACCTGCATGTCTTTAAATGTCACTCAACCACGGGGAGGACATGCAGACTCCACACAGAAGGTTCATCAGCCGAGAATCGAACCAAAGAACCTCTTGCTGTGAGGCGACAATGCTAACCTATACAGAAATGAAAGGAGAGATTATTTGTATGGGGACTAAGAGAGGTGTTAGGATATGGTATGAAAATGAGATAGTCATGTTAAGATGAGAGGGTTGTGAGAGTATGGTTGTAGATCTATACGCCATCAGTTTCTAGGAGGCCCATACCTCCATCAGAATAAGGAATATATAATCTTGGTATATACACTGATTTTTTTATATCATTTGATTAAAGTGAAGCATTTTTCTTGTTTTTGTGTCCAACTGATCCAATACCTTTTGGGACTAGTCAGTCATTCCAAAACTGTTAGTTAGAACATGAAGAGCAAATTGGTTTATAACTTGGACTTTGTTTCTAGATGTCAGGGCTGTTTTCAGTATTAATTTTAGTCTTATAAAATATTCCTTACTGAGTTTTGTTTGAATTTATGTTTTATTGTTAATCCTGCATCAGTTCCCAGATTATAGGTTCATAGGATGATACTAAGCCACTGGCCTGGAGGCCCTTATAAGCCTAGCCAAGAATTTCGCCCATGTTCCCTCAAAGTCAGCACTTGTTTCCCCTGTCCAACAGGGGCACAGATGTTTACACAATCCTTCCTGCTCAAGTTCCTTTACATCACGTTTCTGTCCCAGACCATTTTCTCGGTGCTACAGTTTTCCTGCTTTAAATGTTACTTTTGCACATTTATCAAGACCAAATGACATCCTTACATCATCCAAGTTAGTTTTGACCTCTTGCTGTTGTGCTTTCAGCTCCTCATGTGATGAACTGTACAGTTTTAAATAATCCACAAAAGAAGATGACAAGTCTTTACACTTTGTTGGTTTCTGGGAGCCAGATTGTAACTATGGCCTAATCTGAAAAATAAACAGTTTAGTGGATCAAGGCCAAGACAAGAGAGTCACCTTGGAATATTCTCCTTGTAATTTTCACCCTGGAATAATTGTCCTTTATCACGGCTTAGCTGCAAAGTGGTGTGCCTTTGTTTCAAGGTCATTGTAATGTAATTGATCAATGTTGGGTGTATATTACACATCTGTAAACCATACTTCTCAACTGTTCACATATTTGCCTCAGTTTTTTTGTCTGTTCATCATAAAAGTTGTGGTTTTCTGGATATTTTGGCAATTAAATGAAGACTGAATTCAATAAATAATGAGAGGTATTTGAGTTTCAGGCTTCATATTCTTCAGAAAATGCATGACAAAACAAGCCTTGTTATTCTAACAATTTTCTAAATTTATAAGAGTAATATTTAAAATGTGTCCCTGTTTTAAGGGCTTTGTCCAAATTTTTATTTTTGTGCTAAGTGGTTACACAGTATGCTGTAAACACTCCATTATTCAAGAATGTGGCAGTTTTGTCTGAGAAGACTTCAGGAGTCTGAAACTGCATAGCCAGTGGTCACAGGTTGCCCATGCAGGACTCCCATGACTGCTGCTTGTACTATCTGTAGGCAGCTCATTTTGATCATGACTCTAAGGCCTGTGCCTCCTTTGAGTCAGGGACCTCGCCTTAAAGCTCTGCTAAGCTAGTTTTGAAAAGGGCTTCTACCGTTACAACATCTCCCTCTTCTGTTTCTTCTTCTCTAACTAAGAAGTCCTTGGAGAAAGCTAAGAAAGTTAGGATAAGGATAAAGGCAGAAAAAAGGACATAAAGAAAAAATAATTCAGGAAAAGTTCTACTGAGTTTTCAGCTTCTGATGAGCCAGTACAGAAGGCCCCCAAGCCCTCTGTTTGTTCATCTCCTACTTGAGATGCAGCATATGCACTGCTCCAGTCACAATCCCTGCGTCTTCTGCACTGACAACTACTCTACAAGCAATTTCAAAAAGAAAAGAAAATACTTGGAATGATCACACCATCAAAAGAAACAAAAGCCCAGGAAAAAAGTCTCAAAATGCACACACATTTATTGAGCACTTTCATCTCTACCTACTGAGACTTCTTCAGAATGAAGTTAATTGATGATATTTCAAAATATGCTCAAAGCAGTCACATAATCAATCAACTTATACAAACAAACACTATGAAAAATCTTGTTAAAAACAAACATTTATTTTTTCCAGCAGTGTCTGACACATAAGATCATTCCAAATGGGTCAAGGGTATGGAAGTACTCCTTGGGTCTAAAAAAAGAGCTCAATGTTCACACCAACCTCTTGATCTTATTTGACAAAGCAGGGTTTAAGTGGATGGAGATTTTAACTGATGACTATGAGCAGCAGTTTTCTGGCTTGGTTTTGGAGAGTAATGCTTTGAATGAGAGTATCACTGATTTATTGTTTGAAGCCAAAGTGTATTTTCTTTAATGCTGACAAACATGTAAGGTCTGTTCAAGACAGAAAACTTGGTAAACCTGAGAGAGATAAAAAGACCTACAAGTTTGCTACAGTATATCCTTCACCTTGACAATGGGACATGTATGACATTTGTCTGCATTAATAGGTTAATAGTCCCAATTTTAATTTGTTGGTGAGTGAGAACGTTGGCTTAGTTCACCATTTGGAACAAGATGAAGTAGCTTTCACCTGTGATGAGTCTCATCAATCCATTCTCATTGGTAACTCACCTAGGAATTTTGCCTCAGTGGTTCACAATGGTTTTAATGAGGTTGAATTCCCTTTAGAGAGAAAGTTCAGTGGTGCGAATATTTCCAGTGGCAAATCCAATTTTTGACATTTTATATTGGAAGACCAAAATGTTTTTCAAAGGAAAGGATATATGAGGAGAATTATTCTGTCAAAAAGGTGATGATAATAATGTTTTAAGCAAACATGCAGTGGGTTGTACAGGTTTTAAGAAGTTTATTTTATGTTTTTTTGATTGATAGGTTTGATTTAAGCTAGTTGATAGGGCTCTGAAAACTTAAGTTTGAAATCTTATAACTTACGTGGCAATTAAAATTGAATGCTTGCACTTTTACAGGGTTAAATGAGATTATCAGTATTAGTTGTGTGTGCGAAATATATGCACAAAAGAATTTTGTTATTGTTTTGTTATAAGATTTTTGATATTAATATATATGCATACATTGTTTATCTAGTTTTTAAATGTATATGTTTATATTTGTTTTAATAAAGTTTTTACTGCTGCTTGTATGTTTAAGTTATGATCACATGACTGCTTTGTGCTTATTTAAACACTAATGCCATGGCTTAATTTAATTCTGATGGTCTCCGCGAGTAGAGCTGAAAGCACGCAATAAATGTATGTTATTTTGCAACTGGCTTTTTTTCCTGTGCTGTCATTTCACTTGCTGCTCTGATTGTTCTTCTGCACTGACATTGGATGTGTAGTGTCCTTTCCTTGTGGTGGTTCTAGCCTGGCACTGACCCTAGCAGCCAACCCGGAGCCAGTGATTCCCTTCATATCATTGTTGCAGTATTCATCATCTCTGGGATCTCCTGCCAAGGTTAGTCCAATGTCCGTCCAGTATAGCAAAACCTGTATTATATAGGAGTGTCAATTGTCAGATGTATGCACCCCTTGCAAGTGTAGGGCATAAAGTGATGCACATACACTCTCTGTCCAGAACATTGTTGCCCCCAGTCCAAATGCCATTATCATACATTGATCTGAACACTCTTCACATTGGTTGTTATACTAAGCCTACGTTTTCAAGATAAACACCCAGCTGGGATTCCCTTTTTCTTTTTCCTTATATTTTTCCATGGGTAACATGTCATCAAAGAAAGGGAAATGTCAGTGTGGAAGGCAGATTCCCCATAAGGACTGCCAAAATAGGTGCCTGTTTTGCGTAGGTATATCTCACGACAACACTCAAAGTCCCATCTGACAGGCTTTTCCATGTAAGACTTTACTTAGCCATCTTTTTTCCCTTTCCAGTTATCTTGAGAACCAACATATTAAGCCATTAGCTCAAGGTACAATGGCAGAATCCCCTTGCCCCGAAGTACAGCTAAGAAGAAGGTGACAGCATCTAGGCCTGAGCCTGCTGTTGTACATCCTTCACCAGAAGTCTCTCTTGAGATGCATGAGAACCTGGATGACAGTCCGGTATTACCATTGGTTTCTTCTGCTGTGACCTTCTCAGAGGCCTGCATGGAACCTGCTTTTCACATGTTCTGCCATTGACGTTGAGTGGGAACCAAGCGATTATATCCAAGGTGCTGAAAGGGATTCGTCAAATCCTTGTTAGGGAAGAGGTACCAGATACTTTGATCAAATCCAGGCAGGGGTCTAAACCACCATGTTTTGTTAGGGTGGATGTCACTTTGAAGAAAAGACAAACATGTGGTGTCAGCTACCAGGAATCCACAAATGGAGTGGCAGTAATTCACTGAAGGCTTGTTCAATGCCTTGATGGCCTTGAATCCCTCAGGGGGTTTTGGTTCCTGCATCTCGTTGGTCCTGTACCCCCAAAAGGACAAGAGACCTTGAGTCCTCAGATGAGGATTCTGACTTTGATGCTGACTTTTTAGCCTACTCCCCTCAGTTGCCTTCTCCTTTAGACTGTGAGTCAGAGAAAGAGGAATCTGTCAATCCTGAGTCTCCTTTGGATGAAATATCCCTTGGTATCCAATGTCCAGAAAAGGTATTATGAGATGTCCTTCCATATCACAGTTGCAGTATTCGTAACAGTAGGGATCCCCTGCCAAGGGTGGCCTGACTTCTGGCCAGTATTACAAAGCTTTTAGTTTGCCTTACAGTATGCTGTACATCATGTGTATGCTCCTCATAACATAGGACATAAAGGAGATGTCCAGATGTATCATCCTCAGAACTTTCTTGCTGCCAGTCAGAAAGCCATCTCTGATCATTGGTCTGATCACCTGAGTCATTGCTGGTGTGCCTAGCCGTTAGGATAAGCGCCCCCATTGGGGTCTGTGCTTATCTTTTTTTGCTTTTGTGTTATTGTGGGTTTTTATATCATCTAGAAAGGGTAAATGCCAGTGGTGGTGGTGACAGATTACCCATAAAGACTGTCATGAGCTGTGCCTGTTTGGTTAGGTGCTTCTCACAATCATACATCCTGCAATATTTGTCAGGCTTTTGTGCCAAAGACCTTACACAGTTGTCTTTCATCCCTCACTATTTATTTAGAAAACCAGCATCTCAAACTTTTAGTGAAAGATGCTATGGAGAGTACTTCCTGTCCTGTGAATCAGCCATCTTCAAAGAAGAAGCCCAAAAAGTTTAGGTCAGATTCTTCGGCTGTGCCGCCTACATCGGACATCTCTCTCCAGGCTGATGAAAACCTAGAGGTTCACCAGGTGCATGGGTTGGATTCCTCTGCCATGACCTTTTGTGAGGCTGGCATGGATCCAGCTGCTCACATATTTTTGAGGCTTTGCAGATGTCCATTTTGGATGTTCAGAGGGAACCATGGCTTATTATCACCAAACGGCCTGAGGGGGGGGGGTCCTCAGATTCTGGTTATTATTGAGTGTCGGATGATGCTGAAGCCTTTTATGTTTCATAAAGTGAACATCCCCTTAAAAAGTAGAGAAAGACAAAACCTGTTTCATCTGCTCCCAAGGACCATCAAAGTTAGTGGTAGAATTTTACACAGGGCTTACTTAATGCCCTTATGGCCATGAAGCCTCCTCAGGGGGTGTCTGTTCCGGCTTCACTATGGTCATCTTCCCCTCTCAAGAGATGTAGGGATCAGGATTCCTCTGAAGAAGAGGAGGATTCTGATGAGGAATCTTTGGCTTGTTCTACCCAGGTTCCTTCCCCTCTGGAGTATGGCTGTGAGGAAGAGGAGTATACTAGTCCTGAATCTTCTTTTGAGGAGATTTCTTTTGCTAGGATGATGGAGTTCTTAAAGTGGGATTTTCCAGGTGTCTGAAGTGCAGAGGAGATATTATGAGCTCCTTCAAATGGAGTCTCCTAGACCCTCTGCTGTTCCTGCCATTTTGGCTGCTTTACTGGATGCTTTTTCTTCTGCCTCTCAGGCTCCAGATTCCTAGCCCCCTGCTCCTAAGAAACCTGTCTGGTTTTATAAAGTGCCTGATGACTGTAAATTACTTTACAAGTGTCCATCTGCTGATCCTTCAGTGATCTCTGTGGCATCTGATAAGTCTTCCAAACCACTGCCCTCCACTAAGTTTTTTCCTTCTGATAAGGACAGCAGGACCATGGAAAGGCTGGGTAAGAAGGTTTATACTTCAGCCAACCTAGCCTTTCGGGCTGTTAATTATCAGACTCGTATGACCAGATATGTTTTGACTGGCTCTCCTTTCTCAGGCTTGCCTGGTTATTTCTGACCTTCCTGATTCTGAGGGTAAGACTTCTGCCTCGTCTCTGTTAGGGGCTTCTTCTCAGGTGGCTCGCCATTCCATTAATTGTAGTTATGATGCAGCAGATGCATCTTATAGTGCTTCTGCTTCAGGACCTGTTCTGAGGAGATATTCCTGACTATGGCTTCAACCTCTACCTGATGATATTAAGGCTAAGTTAATGGATGCTCCTCTGAACAACAAATGTTTGATCTGAAGTAGTTAACTTTATTTGATCATCAACCTGTGGGTTTCGGATCTGACATGGATCCGAGCCGGCTGCTTTCCAAGTTAAGATCCGAGCTCCAAGCTCTTCCCCTTACCCATACTATACTGCAACCTCCATCCAAACCCCAGATCTCGTTTGCCGTGGCTTTGCCAAGATGTGATCTCTGAGCTCCAGGCAGGTAGAGTAGGGTTTTCTTACTTCAACTGTTTAAAAGTTAGTTTAGTGTGCGTGTGTAGTGTTTGACTTCCCCTTTTTCCTCCCCTCAGGTTTTCCATTCAGAAAAAGTACAAAAAAAGTAAACTTTGTGTTTAGTTAGTGTAGGCCTCTCTTTCTCGCCTTTGCTGTGTATGGTGTGATTGTAGGTCGGGCTTTAGTTAGCCTTATTTTTTTGTTGTGGGGATTGAGATGTCGGACCCGCAAAAGCCGACTTTCTCCAAATGCACAGAGTGTGGCCATAAGTTGTCCCCTGCTGATGGCCATACTCTGTGCGTCGTGTGTTTGGAGGTTCCCCACCTTTCTTCAGGCTGCAAAATATGTGCAGCCTTTACTTCACGGGCCCTGCGGGGCCACAGGACCAAGTTAATTTTGTCCGGGCTTCTCCCGGCAGAAACTATTTCTTCTCCTCCTTCCTCTATGGCCACGGCTGTGGCCGTATCAGCTTCAGGTCCTCCTCCCCTGTCCGGGACTCACACTCCTGTTTCAAAACAAGGCGACAAAGAGGCCAGGAAGGAAAAGCATAGGGAGAGAGACAGAGAAAAAGAGAGAGCGAGAAAGGTAGGGGTCGTAAGAGACCAGCGGATCCATCGGATCTTTCAGGTCCTCCTATTAAAGTTGTCACTACCCCAGTCAAGACTTCTAAGCTGTTTTCCCCTCTGCTCCGATCCCCTAGATTTTCTCCAGAGCCGGAGGAGGTTCGGCCTGCTTCGATGTCATCCACGCATTGGCCCTCTTGGCTGGCATCAGTGGCGTCCTTCAGATCTACAAGAAGCCTCTTGGAGGCTGACATGGACCGGATGAGAAGGTTTATACAGACTCAGTTGCAGATGGGATTGTTGCTGGCTCCCTCTCCCGCCGGAGTGGGGAGTTCGGCTCCGATGTTTGCCCCGATAGCTCCTTCTCTGATCCATACCTGGGTTTCGGAGTCCCTGGATCCGAGGAGCCCCGGAGTCAGGGGGTCAGCGCCGATGGTTCCCCCAACCTTGACATCGGCCATGCCCTCGAGTATGTTGGATCCTATGTCGGATCCAAGCTCTCCGAACCGTAATTTAGGTGTCAGATCCGGGGGGATGAGTGTGTCATCGGCTCTGTTATGGTTGGGACATACCATTCTTCTAGGTCAGTCTGCTCTGGGTTTGGCTCCAATCCCTTTGACTGATCCGAGGGGCACGGTTACTCATCCTTCTAGTTTTAGAGAAGCTGGTTCCCCTTTGGCCCTTGATGTTGTGGAGAGGGTTCTCTCAGAAGGATTGAGACCCCTCACTCTTTCCTCGAAGTCTGTCCCTGCTCCCTCACTGCTGAGTGTGTCTTCTGTCATTCCATCCTCTCAGGGACAGCCTGTGTCTGATACACCCCAGACGGTTTCCCTTGAGGACTATAAAGCTGTTTATGAGCCCTTCCTGGAGAGCCCCCCGAGGAGATTCTTCGCAAATGTAAGTGCAAGAGGAGGCACCTGGAATCCCCCAAGTCCCTCACAGAGGATACTGACTTGGAGGAAGGGGAAGGCTCCCCCAGATCACCTCCTGAAGATGTCTCATTTGGAGACATAATGGAAATCCTCAGCCAGAGGGGAGGTTGGTCCACCCAAAATCCTTCTTCAGACAAGTCGGTATTCCTGGAGGTGTTCGACGCAGGCCCATCTACCTCTTGGGTGCCCCCCCCTGGCTGATCCTCTGGTGGACTTCATTACCACCACAGCTTGGAAGGTGCCGGACAGTGTAGAACCTATACCAAAAAGGCCAGACAAGATTTTGAGCCCTCCTATGGATAAGCCTGCATGTAGTAAGGGTTCCCCAGTTTCTGCCATGGTGGTGGCGGCGGCAGCCACTACAAAGGAAATGGCTCAGGAGAGTTCTTTGGTCTATCCTCCAGACAAGGAGTCTATGGCAATGGATCGACTCAGAAAGCGGATCTATGCTTCAGCTACCTTTGCCATAATGTTGCTGAACTACATGGCCCACATGATCATACTTCAGTGTGACCTTGTGAAAGAGTACTCTTGATTCTCCCCCGGAGTCCATTTTGGCTGAGGATAAATGTTCATTCTCAGCACGTTTGGCCACTCTTAAGTCGGTGACTAACACGTCCATGTGCCTACTCTCTCATGCCACCGAGGGAGCCACTAGGGTGGTTGGGTCTGGCATTGCCATGAGGCATCACACTTGGCTCTGGCTTTGTGATTTTGTGGAACCTTTCAAGGCTCCCTTTGCAAATGCCCCTTTTGACGGTTCGACCCTTTTCGGGAAGACCATCTGAGATATGCTAGTCCAGAGTGAGAAGGACAGGAAGACTGTTGGCCATCAGGATCCACTTCTCTAATCCTCAATGATCCTTTTCCAGGAATCAGCAAGGGCAAAAGAAGATATGGTTCCGGAAGTCTCAGCATTCCCGGGACACTCCGGACTCCTTTTCCCCTAGAGGCAGAGGGGGACAAGGTGGATGCAGGCCCAGAGGCAGAGGGGACCGAAGAATTTTGGGTCATGGGAACCATTCTTGGATCGACCTGCACAGCAGCTCTGTGGGGTTGCCCAACTGCTTCACTCTGGAGGCAGTCAGGGGGCGTTTTTCAATGCACCTAGCTCAATGGGAGTTCATAACATGAGACCGCTGGGTGCTTCGGATAATATCCAGAGTTTATTCCATTCCCGTTCTGACCAGTCCCTTACCTTCAAAGCACTTCCAAGACGTTCCACCTGCTCAATAGGAGGTAGCAGCTTTGGAAATAGAAAAGTTGCTAAACAAAAGAGCAATTCAGCCGGTCCCCCCAGATCAGTTTGGATCAGGCATCTATTCCAGGTTCTTTTTGGTGCCAAAAAAGATGGGGGACTTGAGGCCAATTCTCGACCTATCCACGTTGAACCTGTCTGTTGCCAAGGAGTAGTTCCGGATGGTCACCTTGCAATCCATCCTGCCGTTCTTGCAGGAGGAAGACTGGATGTGCTCTGTAGACCTCAAGAATGTGTACTAACACATCATGATGGACAGATGTTCCAGGAGGTTTTTCTGCTTTCGTTATGGAGTCAATCACTTCCAGTTCAGGATCCTACCCTTTGGTCTCACCACAGCCCCCAGGGTGTTTACCAAGGTCATGGCAGTTTTAGCGGCCCACCTGAGACTTCAGGGTATTCAGGCTTTTCCATACCTGGATGATTGGCTCTTCACCACCCCCTCCACGTATCCACTTGTTCAAGCCAGAAATTCTTTCCTTCAACTGTTAAATTTATGGGGTATCACAATAAACATTGCAAAGTCCTCTCTTCAGCCCCTTCAGATTCTGGACTTCATAGGGGCAAGAATAGATTCTCTCCAGGCCAAGGTATTTTTGACTCCAGACAGACTTTGGAACCCGACCCTTCATGTATTGGCACTTCTTCAGATATCTTCACCCCCAGCAGAACTAGTTCTGAGGGCCTTAGGGTCTATGGCAGCAGCTATAAATCTGGTTCCTTGTGCATGTCTACACATGAGAGTGTTACAGTGGATGTTACAAGTTCAGTTTATACCAGCCCTTAAGTTACCCGATTCCTCTAAGCAAGGTGTGCAAGACTTCCCTCATCAGGTGGCTTCAATCCCAAGATCTTCAAGAAGGGTGTCCCTTTATTGTGACCCTTCCCCAAGCCACGGTGACTGTGGATACCTCCCTTCTAGGGTGGGGGGGGGGCACTGCTTAGGCAGGACTGTCCAAGGCACGTGGTCCCCAAATGAGACCGTTCTGCATATCAGTGTTCTAGAGATGAGAGCGGTCCTTCTGGCGTTGCAGGCCCTTCATGCTCCTCTTCCTCTGGGAAAAATTGCAATTCAGTAATACAATATGTCAGTGGTCTGGTATATCAACAAACAGGGGAACCAGGTCATACCCGCTTTGTCGAGAGGCCATAAGAGTGTGGGAATGGGCGATCTCCACAAACCGTTTTCTGATAGCAATGCACATTCTGGGTCGGTCCAACATTTTGGTGGACAAACTGAGCAGGACTATCCTTTTACCCTATGAGTGGTCTCTGAACCCTTGTGTAGCAGAACAGATCTTCCTCAAGTGGGGTCAGCCTTGCTGTGATCTCTTCGTGTCACCATCCAATGTGAAGTACAGCGAGTTTTTTGCTCTGATCCCCCCATGGGGGGAGGCCCCCAGAGACACTCTTGTCCATGCTTGGCCACCTGGTCTTTTTTATGCGTATCCCCTGCTACCTCTAATGACAAAATTCTTGCAGAAAGCTCATCGGTTGGGGAGCAGGATTATCCTCATAGCCCCATTATGGTCTCGTCAAGCTTGGCTCCCTTGCCTATGGTCTCATCTAGTAGCTCCACATTGCATAGGAGCCGGAAGCTGTTAGAGACTGTAGGGACGGAGGGTGACAGCGGCACTTAGTGAACTACAAAGGGTAATTTTTTTTATAACTGTTTGCTACCACAACATAGGTTCATTTGGAGGACATTTTAAGCTTAGCCAATTCCCTTTTGGTGCTTGAGTAAACATTTTCTGATTGGTCTTATCTATCCCCATGGCTGATAATTGTATATTAGCCCTAGTGAGAACAACTGTGATCATACCATAGATAATTTGAGGGGCCCATGTAAGGGATGCAGCATCTAGGAACTGCCTCTATCCATTAGTGGCATGAGGGGAAATCCTGGAGTACATTTTCTATTACCCATCCTTAGATCCAAGTTGCATTTGAATATGGATGGATGAGCTTTGCTTTATTTTTATGGATAGTCTGTTCCAGAACAGTGGTAGCCTCTGTGATATATATCCATCTCTCCACAACATTCAGTTTAGATAACTGGACTGAGTATTTCTGATGCCATTTGACTTGCTGATGTTCAGTAGGTCCATCTGTATTATGTCGGAGGATGCTTTGTATGCCAGACATGTCACCTCTAAGCACTCTGTAGGATACTGAGTATAGTAATAAATCTTTGAGGTGGTCCATGCAAGACCTATTGTTTAGGACTTGTATCCTTTTAGTAAGGTATCTCTGAAGGTATTCCAATTGTTGCATGGGGCTGGACAGATACATGCCAAAGTGGGCATTATACAAAATGATTGACATAATGAGAGCTTTGTAAAGGGGGATAACAACATCTCTAGATCTAGTCACAATCAATTTGTTTATAAGCTGTGCAATATAGAAAGGCTTTCTTATGACTCTGGGCACGTTGGTAAAAAGTTAGGTCATTGTACACACAAGTTCCCAAATGCCAAACAATTGGATCAGTTCTCAGAGGGCATTGTCGTGATTTTGACACCAGTTATTATTTGGGACAAACCTTCCTGCATGGTGGTTAAGTCATTTGGGGATTCAATAACTTCTCCTAGCTTGCAGTCATCTCAAACTTAACTGGCCAAAGCTCTTTGGTGTTTCCTTTTACTTTTGGGATGTATATGCCAAACAGAGAAAGTCTCATCACTGAACCCTGGGAGACTGGTCTCTTCCCCTGTTTTGATCTCCTGCATCCTGTGAGCCAAGTTGGCTATGCAGCTGGTGATGTAAGTGTTTGCTCCTACATTATTCATCTTTTGTACTACACCTGAGTAGGGGATTTTGTCAAAAGGCTTGGCCAGGTCAAGGTAATGTGGTGTGAACTGTTTTAACTTCATCCATTGCTTTGGTAACAAGAATAAAGCTTAAAAGTTGCCCATGATTTTGAGCCTTTCACACTTTCCTCTGGGCTGTTTTCAAACACATTTTAAGGCCATGCATACATGTATGCATTCCTTGATTCACCTTCCTGATTGTATTAAATTATATTCTTTGTATAATACAGCACTAGTTGTTAGAATGTGTTTTAAATCTGTAGTTTTGAACAGTCTTCCAGTAAGCAATGAAGCAAAATGCATGCACCAATAATGACAAAACTGCCCTATTCAGAACATTTCCATGATAACAGTCTACTTCTACAAACAATATATAAATACAGAATCGCTGTAATGTAAGCCATAGGCATGTTGCACAGCTTCTTGAACTTATTTTCAGTTGGGGGGGAGGGCAAAAGGCCAAAAACCAGGGACACATTCTAAACATTGCTTGTATAATTTTGGAAAGTTGCTTGCATAAAATGTTGCGTTACCACCATGCATTTCACTGCCACGTCTTGAACCCAGAACCCTGTGTACTACATTCAGAGCAACATACCAGAAAGCTAAACCAGCAGTTTCTTGAAAGATAGGAGGACAAACTTAAATGGCTATCATATCATTTAGTGAATTCAATTCTCACTTCTCACCATAGCTCTCAACATCTTAGCACAAAAATACAGAACAAAGCCAATAATGAGGGAATACAGCCCCAAAATAGGGACACATTTCAAATACTGATTTTATAACCTTAGAAAATTGCTAGAGTAAAAGGTTTTGTTTTACCACTCCTGAAAACCAGAAGAACAGAACAAAAATGTGAGGCATAAATTCACACGTTTTGGTGGCTAGGAACTTTAGGCTGTGTTTTACCTGTACCCAAGGTACAAGGTTTTAGCCTGAGTACCACCAGATGTATCCCATTGGGGGCATTTACACACACACACACACACACACACACACACACACACACACACACACACCTGTGTGTTCACCCAGCAGCTTACTCACTCTGAAAATAATATGTCTGTTCATAGGTTCATTGATTAGTACTAGGCTAACTGCCCTTGCGAGACATTTTAAGCCTAGCCAATTAACTGCCCTTGCGAAACATTTTAAGCCTAGCCAATTAACCCCAGTGAGATTCAAACCCTGTACCTTGTGTTTGTAAGGCAAACACCTTAACCATTAGGCCACCCTCCCAACCCCTTCAGCTTCTCTGTGGTACATCTCCCAGTAAATCCCAACAGCCAGTCCAGACTCCATCCTCAGTCCTCTGAGTAAAGAAGCAGCAGCTTTTACCCAGACAGCTTCTGAAAATAAATCCTCTGTTTTCCGATCAGCAGCTAACTAAAACTGTCTGTTCCCACTCGCAAAAGCGTTTAAAACCAGCCAGAAATGCATGCATGCGATGACGTCAGCTAAAGCTCAAAAAACGAAAATAATTCAAAACTAAAGAAGCAATTCGGGACAGTTGAGAGGTATGAATGATCTGCAAAAGTGAGGGGGGGCCCCCCTCCCCCCTTGCTCTATGGTTCCTGTGCCCATGCCACCCTGGATATTAGATCCCATTCCGGATCTCATTTGTCATCCCTCTGGAATTCCTCCTCCAAATCTGGTCAGCCTCAAGCTTACTGCTTGGTTGCTCCAGTTTCACTAATTGCCAGGACTCCCGGACTCTCTTCTCCTGTTAAGTCCATTCTGGTGGAGGCGCACAAGTCCTCCACCCGAAAGATGTACCGTAGTAAATGGAAGCATTTTTCCATCTGGGCTTCTCAGAGAGATTTGGATCCGTTTACCACCCCAATTCCAGCTGTATTAGAATTTCTGTCACAGATTTTCCAGCAGGGGGCCAGCTCTTCCACTGTTAAGGTCTAGCTGGCGGCTATATCCCACTTTCATGTAGGAGAAAATTCAGGTTCACCAGCTGCTTCTAGGATTTGTAAGACTTTCATTAAAGGCACTTTTTTGCTGAGTCCTCCAATTAAGCATCCTTCCCCACTGTGGGATTTGACCTTGGTTCTTCAGGCCTTAATTGCCCCTCCGTTTGAACCCGCAGCATCAGTCGATTTAAAATTTTTGTCGTGGAAGACAGCTTTCCTGGTGGCTATCACCTCGGCTAGGAGGGTATCCAAACTTCAAGCCTTGTGCATAAAACCCCCATACTTAATTTTTCATAAGGACAAGGTTTCTCTAAGGACAAATCCTTCTTTCCTCCCTAAAGTTGCTTCAGAGTCAAATATCAATCAGTCTATTAATCTCCCAGTATTTTTCCCTAATTTTCAAAACAAAGGGGAATACAAACTTTATTTGCTGGATGTCCACAGACAGTTACGCTTTTATTTACATATGACTAAACCCTTTCAAAAGTCTGATCAGTTATTTGTTTCCTTTGCCAAGCCCTTTTTGGGGAAACCAGTTTCGAAGGTGACTATTGCTAGATGGATTTCACTTTGTATCCTGCAAGTGTACAAAGATTATGGATTACCAGAACCAGACAGGGTTCATGCTCATTCTACTCGTTCTATGGCTACTTCTGCTGCTTTCTGGTCCAGAGTTTCTCTGGATGACATTTGTTCAGCAGCTACCTGGGTTTCCTCTCACAGTTTTATTACTCATCATAAGTTGGACATGGTGTCTAGAGGAAGGGCTTCTTTTGGTTGTGCAGTGCTCTGGAATATCCTTCCTTAAGGCCCTCCCAAGGTCTTTTGGTAGCTGGGGACTCTGTCTCACAGGTTGATGATCAAATGAAGTTAACTACTTCAGATAAAGAAGTTATGTACTCACTATAACGTTCCATCTGAGTAGTTAGACTTCATTTGTCATCAACCTTCCCTCCCTCTTTCCCACTGACCTTAGTGGTTTGTGATAGTCCTTGGACTCAGACTTACTGGGTATTGTAAGCTTAGTCTGTGGGATCAGGTCAGGTTATTTCTCTTGAGTTGATGTGTGTGTCATATTGTGGGTGGCAAACTCGATCTGAGGGTTGGAAGGGAGGTTGCAGTGTAGTATGGGTGAGGGGGAGGAGCTTGGAGCTTGGATCTTAGCTTGGAAAGCTGCCTGCTTGGATCCATGTTGGATCTGAAACCCACATGTTGATGACAAATGAAGTCTAACTACTCAGATGGAATGTTATGGTGAGTACATAACTTCTTTTTTGGTGCTGATGATGATTTGTTCAAGTCCCTACAGGAGAAAGGCAAGGAGTTATAGGATCTGAAACATATTTTTGTTTCACCAGTGCCAAAGTTTTAGAGGAACTACCCTACTAAACCAGCTTTTGTTCAAAGGAAGTCTAATCTTCCTGCTAAAGGTAAGAGGAGGGTTCCTCCAGCTACATCTATTCAGTCTAGTTCTGCTCAGAAGCCTTCCCTTCCTGATAAACCAGGTGTTGTCTGACTACCAGTCTCTTCCTAGCCACATTCTACTTTCTCTTCATCTTTTTCTGTTTCTTCCTGTTTGGTTAAGCATAACTCAAAATTCTTGGGTTCTTTCCATCATTCACCAGTGGTATTTCATGGTTTGGAAATCTCTTCTCCCCCTCATGGGCATTCCTCAACCACCTCAATATCAGTTAAGCTTTTTTCCAGAGGTGTTTCAGGATCTTTTGACTCGGGTAACTATTCAAGAAGTTCCAGCTATTCAAACAGGGAAAGAGTTTTATTCCAGAATGTTTTTGGTCCCCAGGAAAGATGGTACTTGGAGACCCATTCTGGGTCTTTCTTGCCTGAATACTTTTCTGAAGGTTCCTTCCCTTCGAAAGTTATCCCTTCAGACTTTGTTCCCTTTGCTGCTTCCTCAGGCTTTTTTGGTTGCTCTGGATCTCAAGGATGCTTACCTACATAACCCTATTCATCCCGTTTTCAGGAAGATTTTACATTTCTCTGTTGCTTTCAGGCATTTTCAGTTCTCTGCTTTGCCCTTTGGTGTCTCTACTGCCCCAAGGGGATTCATTAAATGCCTAGCTCCTGTGATTGATTTTTGCAGAATTTAGGGGATCCAAGTATTTCCTTACTTGGATGATCTGTTGTTTCTGGCACCCTCTCCAGAGATCCTTTTACAAAATCTTCATTGTGCCATTTCCCTTCTGCAAAGCCTGGGATTAACAATAAACTTCAAACAGTCTTTTTTGACTCCTTCTCCGGACCATGTTTTTCTGGGGTGTGGAATCAGATGGTGCCCATGCTGGCATCTCTGCCACCTTCCGAGGTCTTGACTCTCATTTCCTTCTTTCAAATTGTTCTTCCTCTTACCTCTGTCACAACTAGGGACTTTTTGAGAGCTCTGGGATTTATGGCATCCACCATCACTATGCTCCATCTTACCAAACTCCACATGAGAAAATTTCAGTGCTTTCTGAACTCCGTTTGGCTTCAACATGTGCATCCCTTACACTTTGTAGTTTCTCTTCTTCTTTGTCTAAAAAAGGAACTTCACTGGTGGATTCAGCAGTTGTCCCTAAATCCAGGGCTCCCCTTTCATCCTTCACTTGCCTCTCAGGAGCTTTTCACAAATGCCTCAGCTGTGGGATTGGAGCAGCTTTTGGCTCACTAAAGGTGCAAAGGGTGAGATCACCTCTTCAACAGAAAGGACATATAAATGTCAAAGAGATGAGAGCACTTCTACTAGTGCTTGAGGCTTTTCATCCTCTTTTCTCACCAGGGACTCTCAAGATATTTATAGACAGCACTACAGTGATGTGGTATGCAGACAAATGGGGGGGACAAGATCTTATCTTCTTTGCTGGTTGGAACTCCTGGTGTGGGAACTGGCTGTCCATTATCAAGTGACTCTTCAAGCAGTTTACATTTCCTCAGGTCAAAACACTGTGGCAGACACCCTGAGCAGGTCCTTAACTCAATTCCACAAATGGATGCTTCACGGGGCTGTATTTCTCAACATTGTCCACAAGTGGCATAGTCCTCAAGTAGATCTGTTTGCCTCCCCTTTGAACAGACAACTTCCTCTATTTTGTGCCAGAGTCCCAGGTACTCTGGTTTGAAAGGTGGACCCCCTCGCTTTTTCTTGGAAGGAGTTTTTTTTTTATCCGTTCCTTCCCCTTCCCTTCATTCCAAAGGTCGTGTTCAGAATTCAACAGGATACTCCTAAAATCTTACTGGTGACTCCCTTTTGGCCAAGACAGCATTGGTTCCCTCTTCTTCTGCATTAGCCAAGGGCAATCATTATAAGTTTCCTCACAGGGTGGACATATTCGCACAAGACAAGGGCTCTCTCATCCATTCCCACCTTTTCACTCTTCAGCTGACACTGTGGGTGATAGGATTTTGATTCCACACAGACACCTTTTTTCTGAGGACATGCTTAGGGTTATGCAGGAGGCCAGGAAACCCAATACTAGGAAATCCTACTAATCCAAATAGAAGAGATTTTCCCTTTGGTGTCATTCTCGTAACCTGGGTCCACTTTCTATGGATATTCCTTTGGTTTTGTCCTATTTGTGTGAATTGCTCAATATTGGTTTGGTCTATTCTTCTGTTAAGGCTCACTTATCAGCTATCTATGCTTGTCTACCTTTTTCTCCTTCTTTGGCGTCCACTTCCAGATTTGAAGCTAAACAATTTCTTAAATGCATCCTTCATATTAGGCCTCCTAGTAAACTAGTTCCTCCTCCCTGGGATCTTAATTTTGTTTTGGAAATGTTGACTTAGGCTCTCTTTGAGTCTGCTCTTTCAGCTTCCTTACAACATTGCTCTTGGAAGACCGTTCTTTTGTTGGAGCTTACGCCAGACAGGTGTCTGAGCTTCAAGCCCTTATGGCTTGTCCTCCTTTGTTGGTGTTTCATAAGGACAGGGTATCCTTGTATACTAATCCCTCTTTTATGCCTAAGGTGGTTAATGAGTTGTCTCTTAATTAGTCTGTTCATTTGCCCACTTCTTCCCCTCTCCGCAATCTGCCAGTGACAGGGTGCTGCACACATTGGATGTGCATAGACAACTCAGATTTTATTTTCATAATACTATTAGGAAAAATAAGATCAGTTGTTGTTCTTTTCCTCATAGGTCCCTAGGATTAGCTTTAGCCACTCAAACTATTTTTTCTTGGATCTCAAAAGCTACTGTCTTTTATTATTCTTTTCATGGTAAATGCCTTCCATTTCCTGTTAGAGCTCATTCTTCTAGGACTGTGGCTTCTTCTGGTGCTTTTTTTCAAGGGTTTGGATACTAACTCTATTCTTGAGGCAGTTACCTGGACTTTTGTGCATACTTTTACCAATTTCTACAAGTTGGATGGAACCTCCAGATCTAGAGCTGGTTTTGCTGGGGCCATTCTTCATGACTTTCTAGAGGGCTCATCTGGTCCTTCCTCCTCCGAGGTTTCTTCATGAGCTTTGACACTCTCCCTGCTGTTATGAATACTTCAGCAGTGATATGGAAGGACATAGTACAGTTGTGTAAAATGTTACCATAACAGTAGATATCCTTCTGTTCACTGTTGCATAACAGTAGATGTCCTTCTGTTCACTGCAGCAGTATTCACAACTGATCTGTGCTTTAAAAAGTTTAAATTACATTTGCCTTCTGCTTTTTACAGTTTTTGCACTTGTTTTATATCAATTTAAGTCATTTTTGTATTGTATAACTGTTGTAGGCTACACACTAAAGTGCGCTGGCCTGTTTATAGCATTTACAGTGTTTTCTGTGTGTTTTTCTGCTGTTTCCTGAAAAAAAACAAAAAAAAAGATTCTATTTTCCTGCCTTTGCTGAACTAGATTAGTCCAGATTTCAGGTTTTGCTGAATTCCGGACTGTGGTATAGTTTCCTGTGTTGCCCATATCCTTAATTGGATAGGAGGAAGCTTCTCTGTTCACCAGTAAGAGTGGGGAGCTTTGAGAAGCCTATCTGTCCCTGGAGGAGTGGTCTCAGCCCTGAAACTAGTAGCTTATTGGCCGTTTTGGGTCAATTCCTATCTCTTTCAGTTTCCCTGCTTTAAAACCCGCATTTACGCAGTTTTGCACGATTTTGCACATAGAGCAGCATCGGGCAGTGCCGCTTAAACGGGTTTAAACTATTCCCAGCTCCACAAAGTCTGCTTTTCACTTTTTCCCTTAGAACTGTTCCAAATTTCAAAGTAAGCACTCTATTTTCATTCTAAAGCCCTGCAGTTGATCGTATAAGTAATCTTATAAGTAAGCACTAATAAACTAAAGCACTACACCCTCTTATACTCCCTTTAAGTACTTGGCTCCCTATTGGTCCTTTTTGATCAGTCAAAAAGTAGTTCCTTATACTATTCTGGCATGTCCAAAAGTCAGTTTCGGGTTTACTCTCCAGTCCAGCTGGTGAATCTGGGAATCTTGAGGCAATGTTACAACTCCCTTATGTACACAGACCACCCTCTCCTCCTCCTCCTAACAAGCTCAAATATATGTGAGAGATGCAACTATATAGCCAAACTGGAGGCTGAGCTCTCTCAACCCAGTACTGGCACAGTCAGCCAGGAGGAGAAGGTAACCACACACACCACAAATTCAGTCTCACATAGACCTATCGCAACAGCAAACCAAACAAATAAACACACAAAAACATACTTGGAGGCTCTAAATAAAAATCTGCCCAAGCAGCAGAGATCTCCTAAGCAGAATTCCAAGCAACTGCTACCCCCACATTAATACCCACTTATCACATAGTTCACAAAGTCAGTGTGCCACACAGTCACAGCCCTTAAGGCTAAACAACACACCTAATACACTTGTAATAGGTGACTCTATTGTCAGACACACTGACGTCCCACTCACCAGGCTGAACAAGGAGAAGGTCACTGTAAGCTGCCTGTCGGGTGCCAGGATCTGCCACATAACACAAGCACTCAGGTCGCTCCAAAGCAAGTACAAATATGACTCCGTCATTGTCCATGCTGGTGTGAATGACCTGAGATGTACCTCCCTGGACTACATGAAAAGAGACATAGAGGAGCTCTCTGATCATGTAGCCCAGGCCGGTATGACTCTGACCTTGAGTAGAATCTTACCCTTACCAAGAATGATGCCACAGTATAAAGACAAAATGATCAATTTTAACAATTGGCTAAAGTATTGGTGTAATTCAAAGGGGATCCAGTGTCTGTCAGCCTGGGATGACATGCTCGACAAGCCACATTGCTTCGCTAGGGACGGCTTGCACCTGTCACCCCTGGGCTTTCGAATACTGGCTAAGGCTTTTGCCACCCCCATAGTGCCTTTTTTAGGCAAGGCTCAAAAGACAAACCCACCTCTTTAGACAACACAAGGAAAAAGAAACTAAGGGTAATGCTGCTCAATGCCAGAAGTCTAAACCTCAAGATGCACGCACTCAAGGCTCTCCTCAGTATGGAGAATATTGATATCTGTGCAGTAACGGAAACCTGGTTCAAGGCTGCCGAGAGCACCCCAGCACTACCAGGTTATACCTCATACCATGCTTTTCGGCCCCAAAACTCAGACCGAACCACAAAAGGAGGGGGAGTATCCATATTCATCAAAGATGCCCACACCTCCAGGTTAGTGGCACTGCACAAAGCATCGGAGACCATCCATGTGCAACTAACAGTGGGTAAAACTGCCTTTCATTTTGTAGCCTGCTACAGACCACCCTCCCAAACTCAGGAACCCCACTCGGCTTTCCTGAGAACACTGGAGAATATGAAGGTCTCTCCAAACACCATCATATTGGGTGACTTCAACTACCCAAACATAGACTGGGAGCACTACTCAAGCCCCAACACCCTCGCACAATGGTTCCTAGAATTTATAAACTGAAATGCTATGGAACAACTGGTCACCACTCCCACAAGAGGGGAAAACATATTGGACCTGATCATCACCAACATGGGGACTCTATGTTCCATACCAGAGGTATACCCCTCATTGGTAAGATCTGACCATAAATTAATCTCACTGGACGTCCATATCCCGTCCCCACCCCCAGCCAAGGAAACCACGGTGAAGAACTTCTCAAAAGCAAACTTCACACTTCTCAAAACCAAGATGGAATCCTTCAAAGTCCCCGGGCCAGTGGAAAATATGGCCCAAACCGCAGAATCCTTTACAAATGCATTCTATGGACACCTACAGGAATGCATGGATTGTGCTATCCCAAATAAAACCAAGACTCACTCCACCAGAGGCAGGAAACCTGTCTGGTGGATCCCAGCCATAAATAAGCTATACAACAGAAGGAGGAAGCTACTACATGATAGAGCAAGATCCCAAAAAGGGAAGGCATCTCTGATCAGTACTAGCAAGAAACTACGATCCCTCATAAAATCATCTAAGGCCAGCTTCGAAATAAAAATTGCACAAGACGCTAAAGATAATCACAAGGCCTTCTTTAGTTATGTCAGGAACCTGGGTGGCAACTCCCAGATATGCTCTGAGTTAGTGCAAAATGACAAAAAATACACTGAACCCACATACATTGCCAACATCCTGGCAGACAGGTTCAGTGCAAACTCCCCCCCTTCCTCCCCAAAAGAGCAAATGTCAATCCCAACAGAGTGTAGCCTCCCTGACATCACAGATGCACAGGTGAGAGCTGCCCTCTCCAAAGCAAAAAACACAGCATCAGTGGGACCGGACGGTGTCCCGGGCTGCGTCTCACATGAGCTCCAAGAAGAACTGAACCCTCACATAAAGTCACTGTTCAATCTCAGCCTTACTACAGGATATGTACCCAAGGAATGGTGTACAGCAACAGTGGTCCCACTCCACAAAGGTGGTATCACAACGGACCCTGGAAACTATTGCCCTATAAGTCTGACTAGCCTGGTCTGCAAAGCTATGGAGCATATTTATAGATTCATAGATTCATAGATTAGTACTAGGCTAACTGCCCTTGCGAGCCATTTTAAACCTAGCCAATTATCCCCTGTGAGATTCAAACCTTGTACCTTGTGTTTGCAAGGCAAACACCTTAACCATTAGGCCACCCTCCCAACCCAATATCATCATGGAACTCATAAACAAAGACATTGGGAACCTCCAAACACTGGATCCTACCCAATTCAGCTTTGTTAAGGACAGATCTTGCCTCTTGAACCTGGTCGACTTCTTTGAAACAATCACCAAGGCCATAGGTGAAGGGAAGGTAGTCCACACAGCCTACCTGGACCTCGCAAAAGCCTTCGACACAACACCCCACTCGGGCGTCATAAATAAGCTCACCAGCTTAAATATCAACTCCTATGTCACAAGATGGGTTGCAGACTGGCTCAAGGATAGAACCCACATAGTCAGAATTGCAGGTGCCATGTCAGACTCTAAACCAGTTAAAGGTGGCATCCCACAAGGCTCAGTCCTGGGACCTCTCTTGTTCGGTATATATTTTTCTGAGGTACAGGCTAACATGGGAGAACTATGGCTGACCAAGTTCGCAGATGACTGCAAACTTGGTGCCATAATCGACTCACCGACTGACACAAGCATCCTCCAAAAGGGTCTCACAGAGATGGATAACTGGTGTCAGAGCCATGGTCTAAAGCTAAATGCCAAAAAGTGCATAGTCATCCCCTTTGGGAAAAACAAAGTGCCCACAAATTACCACATAGGTGGTAATCCATTAAGTACGGAAGAAGTAATTAGGGATTTGGGGACCCATGTAGATAGCAATTTCTCCTTTGACAGTCATGTTGCCAAAGTGGTTAGAAAGACCTTCTATATAGCCCACCTTATCACAAAAGGGTTCACATCTAGATCAAGAGAGGTCATTGTGCCCCTCTACTCATCACTCATCAGGCCCATAATTGAATACAATGCCCCATTTGGGATGTACCTTACCCGACACCTGCAGCAACTGGAAAGACTCCAAAAGTACCTCACCAAGAGGATCAAGGGACTCAAACAGATGCCCTACGCAGTTAGGCTAAAGAAACTCCAGCTCTGCTCAGTTGCTTACCGCCTACTCAGAGGTGATCTGTGCCTGACGTATAAAGCCTTGTCCAAACCAGAATTAATGGACATGCTCCACCTTAGGAAATCCAAATCCCTTAGAGCTACACGCTCCAGGGACTTAAACCTCAGCACAGAAATAAATAGGGCATGCTGGAGGGACAGATTCATATCCCAGAGGCTCCCCTCACTCTGGAGCAAAATCACAATCCATGTTAGGCAGAGCCCCTCAATGACCCTCTTCAAGAGAAATCTTGACGAGTGGATGGGAGATCGTAGGTTTACCCCTGGGATCTCTTCTGTGTCCATACTAGACAGAGGCACAGTAAACTAACCTTAAAAGGGCCATCTTCTGTGACCTACTATACAGAGGCACAGTCAACTAATCTAAAAGGGTGGCGAAAGCCAAACACACTCTGGCTAGGCTTATATATGTCCTAGGGCAGATTGCCTAGTATCAACCTATGAACGATGAACCTCCACCCCCTAGTGGTAAACCATAAATAGGTTCATAGATTAGTACTAAGCTAACTGCCCTTGCAAAGCTTTTTAAGCCTAGCCAATTATCCCATGTGAGACTCAGACCCTGCATGCTTGTAAGGCAAACACCTTAACCATTAGGCCACCCTCCCAACCCAGTCCGTTACTCTTCCTTATGTACTGTTTTTCTCTCTTTTCCTTGGACTGGCATTCCTACTTGGGTTCTCAGTTCTAAGGATGGTATGTTCAGATGTCAACTTTATGCCCTAAGTTATGCGAGGGGCATACGTGTGACATACGATATACCGTAAGATAACCTGTAGGCTTTGTTATACTGGCCGGACTTTAGGCCACCCTTGACAGGGGATCCCTACTGTTAGGAATACTGCAAAAGTGAAGAGAAGGACATCTACCGCTATGGTAAGATTTTGCAAATCTCTTAAACCTTCTGCTCTCCATCCTGTGCTGGATGGTCTGTTTGATACCCTTTTGGCTGCTTCCCTGGCACCAGGCTCCCAGCCTCCAGCACCTAAGATGCCTGACAGGTTCTGTAAGGTGTCAGATGCCTGCAAGTTTTTGTACAAATGCCCTTTTGATTCATTGTTGATTTCTGAGCCTACTGATAAGCCCTCTTCTAGGTCCTTCCCTCGGACAACAACAGTAGAGCTGTGGAGAGGATTAGTAAGAAAGTATACAATTCTGCTACATTAGCCTTTAGGGCTATAAATTACCAGACCCATATGACAAGATACATTTTGTCTCTTCTTTCCCAGATTGAGAAGATTGTCTCTAATATGCCAAACTCTGTTGGTAAGGCCTCAGCTCTTTCCTTACTAGGTTACACTTCTCAAGTTCCCTGTCACTGTATTAAAGCGCAGCTATGATGCAGTAGATGCCTCTTCTAGGGCTGCTACCTCTGTCTCTGTGTTGAGGCTCTCTTCCTGGCTTCACCTTCAACCCTTGCCAGATGATATTAAAGCAAAACTCTTGGATTCTCCTCTGCATAGCCAAAACTTGTTTGGCACTGCTGTGGCAGAGCTCTTAAAACCTTGCAGGATTAGGGTAAGGTCATGAAAGATTTAAAGCAAGTCTTTTGTTTCACCCATTCCCGTTTCAGAGAAACTATTCTAGTAAGAGTACCTTTTTGTGTAGACTGCCTAGATAGTCTTCCGAGGCTAAGAAGGCTCCTAGGTGTGTATGTTCTGATAGGTCTACTCAAATGCCAAGCCCCCAAAACAGTCCTTTCCTGGACAAGTCTGCAGCCATCTGACTTTCTGGCCTCCCTGCCTCTCGGCAAGGTTTCCTTGTTCCTGAGGTTGTAATTGTCTCTCCCAGTTTGGCAAAATATCACCACAGACTCTTGGGATCTCTCCATTATCAGGCAGGTTACATTATGACCTGAAAAACCCTTTCATCCTTTTCCAATATCCCTCAACCTTCTGTAAAACAACTACTTCATTTTCCAGGAGTATTGCAGGTTATTTTAGACCAAGATATCATTCAAATGCATCCACAGACCAAGAGTGGTCTAGGGTTTTATTCCAGAATGTTTCTGGTCCTCAGGAAAGAGGGGTCTTGGAGACCTGTCCTTGATCTTTCCTATCTCAACACTTTTCTCCTGCATCTTTCCTTTCTGAACACTTTTCTTATACTGCCATCCTTCTGATTGCTTTCTCTTCAGACTGTATTTCTCCTGTTGATTCCCCAGGCCTTTCTTGTTTCCCTGGACCTAAAGGAAGCCTATCTTCATATTCCTATTTATGCTCTTTGCAGAAAATGTTTGGGTTTCTCTGTTTCTTCCTTTCATGTTCAGTTCTATGCTTTGTCGTATGGGCTCTCAGTGACACCAATTGTATAAATCAAATGCTTAGCTCCAGTGGTCACCTTTTGCAAGCTTTGGGGCATTCAGATTTTTCCCTATCTGTTTGACCTCTTGCTTCAGGCCCCATCCCAAAAAAAAAACTAGTGCAGGATCTTTATTTTATCTAGCTTCTCTTGCACAGTCTGGGGTTCATGGTCAACCTTCAGAAGTCAGTGTTGACTCCATCTCAGGGCCACATCTTTCTAGACTGCAGGATTCAAACCATTCCAATGCTAGTCTCTCTTCCTACCCCCAAGGTTCTGTCTCACAAATTATTTTCTTTCCCTACTTCCTCTGTCATGTCTTCTGACTAGGGAGTTTCTAAGGGCTTTGGAGTTCATGGATTCTACCAACCCCAAGCTTCATGGGCCAGGCTTCATATGAGAAAGTTTCAGTGGTATCTCAGATCAGTGTGGTTTCAACACTCCCACCTGATAGACCATCTGATTCTTCTGCTCCCCTCCTCAGCCCTTCCAGGAACTCTTTATAGATGCCTCGGAGCTAGGGCAGGCAGCCACCTCAGGCATCTTGAAGGTTTAGGGCCTTTGATCCCCTCAAAATGGGGCAAATCACACCAACATCAAGGAAATGAGGGCTCTCATTATGGCTCTGCAAGCTTTCAACTCAGTGGGTGCCAAGTCCCTTGAAGGTTTTTTACAGACAACACCACAGTCAAGTACTACATCAACAAGCAAGAGGGCATGAGGTCTTCCCTTCTTTGCAGATTAGCCCTTCAAACCTGGAAGATAGCCATCAATCTAGAAGTGACCCTACAAGCAGTCTACATACCTTTAGAGTGCAGTCTTGTAGCAGATTTTCTCAGCAGGTCCAGGATACAGCCTTACAAATGGATGATTCACAGAGATGTGTTTCTAGACGTAGCTCATCAGATGGGTATTCCTCAAGTGGATCTCTTTGCTTTCCCTCTGATCAAGCAACTCCCTAGTTCTGTTCCAGAGTCCCAAGTCTTTTGAGTTGGAAAGTGGATGTCTTGTCTTTTTCTTGGAAGGGAATGTTCACAAGATCAAGAAGGAAACTCCAAATATCTTGTTGGTGACTCCTTTTTGTCCTAGACTACACTGGTTCTCCTTCTTATTCTGCCTGGCCAGGGGAGATCATCACAAGTTACCTCACCACATGGACCTACTCACAGAGGACAAAAGATCTCTCCTCCACCCTCACTTGTCCACTCTTCAACTGACACTTTGGGTGATAGCCTTTGATTCCTTTATGACACCAGTTTTCTGAGGACATGCTTAGATTCCTTCCAGGGGCCAGGAAACCCAATAACAGAAAATCATATGTGTACAACTGGAAGAGATTTTTCTGTCTGGTGTCTTCAACATCACCATGATCCCATTTCAGTGATAGTCCCCTTTGTTCTTTCCTACCTGTGTGAACTGCTACATGCTGGTTTAGCATATTCTTCAGTGAAAGCTCATTTGTCAGCAAATTCTGCCTATCTGCTATTGAACCCTCCATTGGCCTGTAGATTTGAAGTCAAACAATTTCTAAAAGGCATCTTTGATATCAGACCCCAAGAGCCTATTCCTGTATCTTAGAATCTAAATTTTGTCCTTGAAAATCTGAGTCAAGCTTCCTTGAAGCTGTTCCCGCTTCTTTGCAACATTGCACCAGGAAGACTGTGTTATTGATTGCTTTAACCTTTGGCAGAAGAGTTTCTGAACTCCAGGCCTTGATGGCGATCCATCCTTTTTTTTTGTTTTTTCATAGAGGCATTATGTCTCTCTGTACAAATCCTTCTTTTATGCCCAAGGTGGTTAATGAGCTGTCCCTTAATCAGTCTATCCAGCTCCCTTACATTTTCCCTTCTCCACAGTCTGCTAGTGAGAAGTTTATTCATATTTTGGGCTTGCATAGACCACATAGATATTATTTAGACAAGACAAAGGTCTTTTGTAAATCTGATCAACTTTTTGTTTCTTTTCATACCAGGACATTGGGTTTAGCAGTCTTTAAGCAAGACATCTCCTCCTGAATTACCAAGGACATTTCTTTTTATAGGTTCATAGGTGTTTAATATGCTAATGACTACAACGGTCTTTTTAAGCCTAGCCATGCATCCCAAATCTCTGACAAGTTCTGGCATCCTTGGCAAGTGTAAGCAGGGGCTTGGGAGATGAAACATTTACAGGTTGCCTGTGTCCATTAGAGACACAGGTGCCAAATCAGGGTTGAATTTCCTGTTCCCTATCCAGTTGTCCAAGTTACACTTGAATTGGGTTAAGGAGGATGTAGAACCTGTTCCAGAGATGGAGTAGTCTCTGCAATTCATACCTGTCTCTCCAGTGGGTTGTATTTATATTACAGGCAAGGTTTAAGTCTTTAGAGTGGAAAATTCTGGTGCTGTTTGTTTTGTGGATATACAGGAGGTCCAGCAGAGTGGGTTCTGAGAAATGCCCTGTATGCCAAGCATAATCTCCCCTCAAGAGCCTGTAGGAAACAGAATACAGGGACAGGGCCATGAGGCAGTCTACATAAGACATTTTACTTATGCTCTATATTCTTTTAGTGAGGAATGTCTGTGGACGTTCCAGGTGTTGGTTATGCCTGGTTAGGTACATACCAAAGGGGACATTGTGCTCAATGATAGATCTGAAGAATGCCAAATATAGTAAAACAATTTCTTCCTTGGACCTAAATGCCATACCTTTGTTTATAAGTTGAGCAACATAGAATGATTTCCTTACTACTGTAAACACGTGATGGTCAAAGGCTAGATTGCTGCCTATGTGTGTCCCTAAGTCCCTGACTGTTGGGTTAGCTCTGAGGGGTGTGTTGTCAATATGATAGCTACCAGGGTAAATGACTTCCCAAAGGATACTATTATGCATTTCTTGGCATTTAGTTTTAGTCCATGGTTTTGACACCTGTTGTTTGTCTGTGTCAGGTCTTCCTGGTGAGCATTTGTGTCAGTGGGTGGTTCAATGACAGCTCCTAATTTGTGGTTCAATGACAGCTCCTAATTTGCAATAATCTGCAAATTTAGCTAGCCAGAAACCATTGACATTGGCCTTGACTTCAGTGAAGTCCAAAAAGGAGCGGTCCAAGGACTGATCCCTGAGAGACTCCACTTGTGACTGGCTTCTTTGTAGTGGTGGACTCCCCAATTTTAACTTCATGGGTCCTGTCTGTGAGCCAGTTGGCTATCCACCAGGTGACATACGAGTTTGTACCTAACCTTTTGAGTTTGTCAACAATGCCCGAGTGGGGTATTGTGTCAAATGCCTTGGCCAGGTCACGGTAGGCAGTGTGAACCATTTTGCCATCATCCATTGCTTTGATGACCTCAAAGAAGTCCCCCAGGTTGAGTAGGCATGATCTGCCCTTGCAAAAACCAAATTGGTTTGGGTCCAGTGTCTGGAGGTTTATTATATCACCATTTATCATTTACATGATAATTCTTTCCATGGCTTTACATATAAGACTAGTGAGACTTATGGGTCTGTTGTTTCCAGGGTCTGTAGATGGCCCACCTTTGTCCCGAGGGATGACTGTTGCTGTTCTCCATTCATGTGGCATGAAGCCTGTTCAGAGGCTAAAGTTAAATAGCAATTCCAGAGAGCCTGATAGGTCATGTTTCATGCTATTTAGAAGACATCATATTGTCTGGGCCATTGATGCAGTCTTCGTAGCCTTAGAGAGAGCAGGACTTGTTCCCTAGTGATACCAGGAAGAGTTGTATTTCATGATATTTCATGAGGGAAGGTTGATGGGGAGAGAGGAGTAAAGTTGGAGCTGAATTTGTCAGCCAGTAGGTTTACTATATCTTCTGGCTCAGTATAGGTGGCTCCATTTACAATAAGCTCTGCGCACAATTGCGTATTGCCTTTGATGTTGTGGACATAACTAAAGAATGCCTTGTGGTTGTCCTTGGCCTGGGAGGCCAAATTTACCTCAAATATGGCTTTGTTAGACTTTATTTGTCCTCTGAGTTGTTTGTTTAGTTTGATGAGAGTGTTTTTATCCTGCTGGGTGCTGTACCTCCTAATTTTCCCCATGATTTTTTTCCTTTTGTTATACAGCCTATTAGTTTTGTGATTCCACAAGGGTGGCTTGTTTTTTGAGTTAGTTCTGTATTTCTTTCTGATGGGTACAGCTGCCTCTATGCAGCTATTAACATGCTTGTATAGGGCTTCTGTGAACAGTTCTGTATAGGCAGCAGTGTTCTCAGGATTTATGGGGGCTTGAAATTTTCCAGGTTATCAGTTAATAGCAGGAAGTTAGCCTTAGAGTAGTTCCTGAATATTCTAGCTTTAGCTGGGGATCCGGGTTTCATTTTTACCTCAAAAGAGACCATTTTGTGGTCTGACCTTGCCAGGGAAGACATTATAGTAGGAGGTGTGCAGCAGTCTCCCATATTAGTGATGACCAGAGCCAATATGGTTGCACCCTTGGTTGCTGTAGTGACAATGTGGCAAACAATTATCTGCTTCTATTCTGGCTCCTTCTACTAGGGCAGTGGCTTCCTCGGAAGCTTTCTTCAAGGGTTTGGACACCAACTCCATCCTTGAAGCTGCTACTTGATCTTCTGTTTACACATTTACTACATATTACAAATTGGATGTCATTTCCAGAGCCAGGGCAGGATTTCCCAAGACTCTCCATTGGGTTTGTGGAGGCTCCTCCTTGCCTTCCTCCTCCTTACCTTCACAGGACCTTTTGTCCCAGAGGTGATGAATACTGCAGAAGTGATATGGAAGGACATAGTACAGGTGTGTAAAATCTTACTGTAACAGTAAATGACCTTTTCACTATGCAGTATTCACTCTGTCCCTCTTATCCCCTTTTGTCTTCCTGTTCTACTGTGGGTAAAAACAAAATGAAAACTCCAGCAAAGCTAGAACTTCCACTGAGTGACCTCCCATACCTCTTGTATCAGAGGGACATGGGCTATATGCAAATGATCCTTATGAACATCAGGTGTATCACCTGATGTTCATAAGGATCATTTGCATATATCCCATGTGCCTCTGATACAAGAGGTTTGGGATGTCATTCAGTGGAAGTTCTAGCTGTTCTACTTTGGGTGGTATTTTCTTTCTAGCTGAGAGGTTCCTCTCATTTTTGCCTTCCTATTTCTGGATTTACATGTTCACCTTTTCACTGGGAGTCCTAGTTCTCCTGGGAAACTTGGGAACATATGTAAGTCACCTACACTAGCATGGGGAGCATACATCTACTGTACAATGCTCCTAGGTAATAAAGGCATTGGTATACTGGCCAGATGTTGAGCTATCTTTGGCAGGAGATCCCAGAGGTAAAGAGTAATGCTTAGAGTTTGCACAACTGTACTTTTTCATCTGAACCATCAACCACTCTGCGCCGATCTTTGATTAGGCCGTAAGACTTGAACAGATTCTCGCAATAGCCCAAAAAGTCTCCACTGACAGCATCCTTCGGGTTCATGAGGTCTTTTAGGAGAGTTAGAGAACTAGATTTAGACTAGATGATGGAAACCTTCATGCAGGCACAGATTGAATTGGGGATTGTTCCCTCCCTGCTGCTGCAAAGGTGGAGAAAGCTGGCCCCTCCTTCCCTTTCCTGGTTTCACCTTCAACTATCCACCCTTTGAATCTAGTAGTCTTGGATCTGAATTCATCCCTCCTTATTTTCTTGGTGCTGACAACATGGTGACCTTCGGATCCATCTTTCACCTTGATGCTTTTGACTCTGGCCATTTTGGAGCTGACTGCATCCTAGAGCCAAGAGGTAGGGACTGGGAGCACATGTTCTTGGTTGACTTGGAGACTTTCACTGCTATCCCTGCCCTTTTCAGGCCTCAGCCTTGGGTAGATTGGTACCAGCCTTGACCTCAGCTCCATCTGGGTCAGCAGCTAGTATGGGTGCTTCCCATAGATCCTTGGATCAGAGGAGGCCCTTCCTTAGTCATCCAGCTTTGGTGGTGACATTTTAAGTTGTAGAGAGGATCCTATCCTGTTCAGGTGTCAGGAAATCATGCTCTATATCAGATCCAGCCCAATCCTCCAATCTGCCTAGTACCATGGTCTCTCATTATCTTGTTTAGGGACAGTCAGCACTTCAGGACCTCGAACAACTCCAGAGCCAGGGCTTCCCTGTGATTTCCATACCTCCTCCACAGTCCACTCCTAGAGAGGAGCACAGGAAGCACCAGTGTAAGATGAGATACTATGAATCTCCTCAGGAATTGTTAACAGAGGATACTGACCATAATGATTGTTAAGGTTCAACAAAATCTCCCCAAGAGGATGCTTTATTTGCAGAACTATTTAGAATTGATGGGACAGTGGAAAGGTTGGATCTCTGAGGATCCTTCCCCTGAGGAGTGAATTTTTATTGAGGCCTTCTATGGTACCCTCTCCAGATGCACTTGTTGATTAAGTGTCTAGAATGGCATGGACAGAATGGGACATGGTGGACCTATCTCAGGAAAACCAAGATCCCCTGCAATGGGGCACATTTGATCAAGGGGCCTGCAGGTAATGCCATTGTAGTAGCCATAGCCACCAAGAATGAACTGACAGAGGAGAGTGTACCTCTCCATCTTCCCAACAGAGAGTCTAAAGTGTATAGATTCAGGAAGAGCACACATACTTCAGCCACCGTCACTGTTTGTGCATTGAAATACATTGTACACCTGACCAGACTACAGAGAGAGAGAGAGAGAGAGAGAGAGAGACTTGATTAATGACATTACCAAGTCTGTAGTAACCTAGATAACAACTGAGATGCACAAGTGTATGGGGGCTCAGTTGACTACATGCTCTATGTTTCAAATGTATCTATGTGTTTGATATCTATGGATGTATATGGTATAGCCAGGGTCAGGCATCAGCATTGCAATTCTCAGCTGTGCCTGGGTGTGCCTTTGTGACTTTGGGAAGGTCTTAAGGCATCTATTTTAAGCACTCTATTTGATGTCTCCACTTTGTTTGGACCTAAATTTAAGGATTATCTGATCAGAAGTGGACAGTATGGCAAGACATCTGACAACGGTGATCTGTTTTTTTACCCCTTCATTGGATCTTTTCCACAATCAGAAGGGAGGTAAGTGGCTTTTCTTCTGGAAGTTCCAGCATTTTTTCCAAGATGCTACATGTGGTAATTGCCCTCCACCCTGGTGCAGAGGAGAGAAGTTCAATAGATGGTGCCATATAGGCAGGAGAGGTCTACAAAACTAGGGTTTTCAAGGACCTTGTCCAACAAACCCTTTCAATGTTCCTGAAGTTTTGTTTTAGGTCCTGGACTCTGGTGGGAGTCAGGGGCACTTGGCCCTCTACCCTCAAACCTTTGATGCCATCATCACAGATTCCTGAGTGCTGACAGTTGCCATAAAAGGCTACATGGTCCCCTTTCTATTTTACCCTGTCTGGCAAAAATCTCTTCTGAATATTCCACCCTAGCAGTGAAAAGAAGCAACAGGAGAAACACAAAACCTGTCACTAAAATGAGTCCTCCTAGAAGGTCCCACCAGAACAGAGAGGAATCCAAGGTCTATTCAAATTCTTTTTGATGTCCAAGAAAAAAACAATACCTCAGGCCCATTTTGGACCTAAGCAGACTAAATTTGTTTGTCAGACAGACCACATTCTGAATGTTAGGGGTGCAGTCCATTCTACATGCATTGAGGAAGGACAACTTGATGTGTTTGGTAGACCTCAAGAATGCTTGCTATCACATAAAGGTAGCTAGACATTCCAGGAGATGTCTGTGCTTCTTACTGCAACCCAGTCACTGTCAGTTTTGAGCACTGCCCTTTGGTCTCACCACAGACCAAATATATGATGGTGGTAACAGGCCAGCTCAGGCTGCAGGGGTTCCAGGTTTTTCTTTAACTGTATGAGTGGCTCCTGACAGCAACTTTGAGGGCATCACTAGTTCATGCAAGTGACTTGTTGCTCTAGCTGTGCCTAGCCTTTGGGATTACAGTGAACTTAAAGAAATCCAAGCTAGCCCAGTCAAGTGTTTGGAGTTCATATGTTGCCATCTGGGCGCAACCACTCAGATTGTCTGCCTTCCTCTCTCAAGGTTGTCATCCCTGCATCTTCAAGCCCATCAGGTTCTTCTTTCTCAGAAGCCACCCACTTCCGTCTTTCTTTGCTGTCTCAAGTTTATGGCAGCCACTATCTTGTTAGTCCCTTTGGCCAGATTCTTCTTCAGTTCCGTGGTTTCTGACAACATCCTCTGCAATTTCCCATAAAACTGACAGAGGTTTGTGACTGATTGACTGAGCATCATGGAGAGATGGGTGTCCCCATCCTGGGTGGGAGAGCTTTGTTGATGATGCTTTCTAAGGGAAGGTGCAGTCAAAAGAGCAGAGTTGCCCTTGGATGTAGCTGACAGGTGCATGGGTGGTGGAAGTGAGTGAGCAGGACATATTAAAAACAAAAAAAATGATGGAAGCAAAAATGGCCAAGCTACCGAGGTGCCCTTAGGATCCATGACTAGCCCCAGCAATACTGGAGTAAGTCCAGAGGAGGGCAGTAGGAGATTATCTGGTATACCTCATGTGGATGTGGGCCACTGTGGAGCTGTGGTGATGCAGTGAGGTCATTGGGACCAAAACTAAAACTGACTGACAAGAGGTTTGTCACCACCACATATCATGGTGGCAACAGTGGGTCATCAGGATGTCCCTTTGTCCTTCACCCTCCTTCGGCCAATGTGACCATGGATGCCCCCCCCTGGGGTGGGGGGGCACTTTTTGGGAAGGTCAGTTCAAGGTGCCTTGTCCCATTTGGAGGCCAACATGCACATCAGTGTTTTAGAGATGAGAGTGGTCCTCCTGAAATTGCAAGCTTTCCAAGACCGTCTCCAAAGGTGTAATATCTGTCCAGGCTGACCACATCACTGTGGTCTGGTATATCAACAAATAAGGCAGAATCTGATCTTATCCACTGTGTTGAGAGGGGATCAGGGTGAGGCAATACTTTCTGATAGCAATTCACATCCTGGGGAAATCCAACACCCAAGCAGACGAATTGAGCAGGAGTATTCTGGTGTTCTTGTTATGTTCTTGAGGGTTTTCTTTAAAACAAAAAGTCATGTGAAATATGAAATAGGTTCAAATAGATATGCCAAAAAACAACTGTATAAAAGATTAACCTGCTAAACTTTAGTATATACATGTAACACAAAAGCTATAACTAGGCATGTAAAAAAAAGCATAACAAGTGGGAGTAATAACTTCTTATCATAATGGCAACACTTTCCATAGTATCTTTGAAGAAAGAGTAGTGAACTGTATTAAGAAGTACAAAGTGCAAATAGCAATGCTATAGGAGAACTGAGCATGTGAATTTGAAAAATAAAGGATTTCAGTATGGTTATTCAGCAGAATATCTGGGACAAAGGAAAAGGGGAGTGGTGCAGCGGTTAGCATTGTCACCTCACAGCAAGAGGTGCTGCAGTTTGATTCTGGCTGGGGTGTCTTCTATGAGGAGTCTGCATGCCCTCCCTGCATTCACATGGGCTTCCTCAGGGTGCTCAAGTTTCCTCCCTCATTCCAAAGACATTTGTCTGGAGTGTTTCTCCCTGGGCCTCCAAAGAAAATGTGCTCTGTCCCAGTCAGACTTTTTCGGTAAACAAATATTGAATAAATAAAAAAAAATATTAATTGCTGGAGGGGCTCTAGTTATAAAAGAGGAGGGAAAAAATAATGGTAGATTTGTAGTAGTGAGAAAAAAGATAATAATGGTAAATTTATAGTAGTGAGAGACTACTGACAGGGGAGGAGGATTGTTCTGGCAGGTATTTATGTTCCACCTGGGACTGCTATGGTGCAGCATGGGGGAAATCTGGGAGAAATATTCAGCTTTCACTGGGGAGTATTACTTATAAGTGGGGACTGGAATTCGATTTGCAGCAGTGGGGATGTATGTGGGGGCTTGTAGGTGAGAATGTAACAAGACAAGCTAGATGTCTGAAGAAATTAATGGGAATATTTGCAGTGGAATAAATAAGTTCAGTGATTGGAGCTTGGAAAGAGTTTACACATTACTCCCCAGGGTACAAAGAGTGGGCAAGGCTGGATGGAAATTATATTTCACAGGAATGCGTGCATTCAATTGAGGGTTTTGATATGCATCCAATGGCTATTTCAGATCACATGCCAATGTTAACTAAAATAAAAATGCAGGGTAGTGGATTAAAAATAAAATGGTGCTTTCCCACTTATCTTTTAAACAGACAGGAATTGGAGGAATGGGTGGTGGAAATTACTCAGGAGTTATTAAGGAAGATAGGAATTTCATCATAAAATATAGCTGGGAGTGGGAGAAAATGAAACTGGAGTTGAAGGATACTGTGGAAATAAGAGAAAAAGATATGTGGTTAAGAAGTATCAGGAATTCTTTAGCGGGACTGACAAGATTTAAATTATTGCAGAGTGAGAGGGATTGTCACAGATACAAAGAGAAAATACTCCACAAAGAGGACATGCAGAGAACTAGAAATAATTCCATAGTTTATTACATGCAATCCATAAAGCTTTCGGGTAATGACCCTTCCTCAGTGTGTATAAGAAACAGTATTGTCTCTTTGTACCTGTTTGTTCTCCTGTGTGGTTCACCATAGTGCTGGTCTGGTTTGTTTAACTAGGGATTCTTACAGAACCAGGGAAGGCACAACTGTGGAGTGCTGGAGAGAGGATAGTGGACTACCTGGATGGTGTCATGAATTTAGAAAGATTGCTGTTAAGCAGCTGTTTTTGATGATAACTTCCGAACAGAAAAGCTTTTAGCACTGTGGCTAGGGCAACGGTAAGTAGAGAGGGTTGTTGTCAAGCTTAGGGAGCCTGTGATGGGGAAGGTGGCCAGAGATCCTGTAGAGCTTCTGGAAATATTTCAGAAATGTTGCGAAAATCTGTATGGGGCAGGAAATGTGGAGATCAAGAGGGATACAAGTGGAAATGTTTGTGGAGGAATTAGATACACCAGGGTTAGAGGTAGATGAGGCTTGACTGTTAACAGTTGGGATAGAAGAATATGAGATAAAAAATGGTGATGTGTAACCAATCTACAGGAAAATCTCCAGCAATAGATGGTATTCCTGAGGAAGTTTGGAAGCTGGCAGGGAAGAAAGTGATAAAGATCTGGAAGGTTTTGTTTAACAGTATTTTAAAAGGAGGAGAAGCACCAACATCCTGGAAGAAAGCAATGGTGGCTTTAATACCTAAATATGGGAAAGCAGTATCAGATCCAGCATCATATAAGCCCATTAAACCATGACTATAAAGTGTTTATGTCCATAATGGCTAAAAGAGTGACAGGAATGTTGTTAAAGTTGATAGCTATGGATCAATGTGTGTTTGTAGAGGGAGACAAATATCTGACATTACTATAGTGGTGATGATCTAGGGGGTAGGCTGAATGCAGGAAGACACCACTGTTGTTGATGGGTCTTCATGCAGTGAAAGCATTCAACAGAGTAAGCTGGGCAATGGAAGTATTTGCATTCTCTGACACAATAATAAGGTTAATTAGAATATGTGAGGGATTGGAGGCAAAAATGAAAGTGGAGGGGTTTCTCTCTGATAAGTTCTGGTGTAACAGAGGAGCCAGGCATGGGTGTCTTCTTTCCCTTTGTTATTTGCATTATATTTAGAACCATTAGCAAAAACAATAAGGGATTCAGAAATTTATGATATAATTGGTATGGTAATAAAAATGGCTTTATTTTCAGATGAAATTATTTTATACCTGATAAAACAGAAAAGAACATTTCAGTCTTGTGGAACATTCTGAGACAGTTTCAAGTCTTTTCAGGATACAAAATTAATGATGATAAAACAAAGGTAATACCTGTAAACTATATACTCACACAAGGATTTGTTTAGCAATACCCATATCTATGGGGACATGATAAAAAGAAGCACTTAGGATGAGTTAACAAAGATTCTGTTATGGTAGCTAAGGAGTGTGAGAAGAGACTAAACAAAAGGTAATAACAAAAACTGAGAAACCAGGAGCTCTTGCCTATGGGTAATTTTATACACAGGTCAGGCATATTTTTTTATCAACCAGAGAAGAAGTTGGATATCAATAAAAAGTTGAAGGATTTTATCTAGAAAGGGAAGAGGGCAAGAATCAAAAGGGGTAAGCTGATTCTTGCAACAGAACAAAGTTATTTGGGATTACTTGATTTGAATGGTTATTTCAGAACTACAAAGTTAAGTTAATACATAGCACAAGCAGAAAGCTATAATTCAAACTGGAAAGGGATGAAACGGGGAACCTCGGGAAATAACAGACTGTGATTCTGGGTGCAGATTGTTAAGGAGAATAATAATAGTAATGCAGAATATTATATTCATAAAGTAACAGAAAAGTATTCTAAGAATTAAAAGCAAAACACCAGGACTTGGAGACGGCTGTACAATCCAGTATAAAAATCTTTATTCAAAACAAGAGCTTTCATGGGTAACCCCACTTCAGATGTCTAATACATTTTAAAAACAGCTCTTGCTTTAAATATCGTCTTGAAACACATGATTAAAACCAACCAATACATTGTTCTGGTGTGAACAAGCACTTTCAATTTAAAGTAACATTCTACAAGGTACATGCCATTAACTAAACTAGAAATCTGAATGTATATGTATACACTTCTAAAAGCCTATTTATAAAATATCTAAATTGTAATTCAAAATTCCCATATCATTTCATTTTACAATCACAAGCAAAGAATATATCTGCAGATATTTACATTTTCCACTTATGTTCTCCAAAACACATACAAGCCTATAACAAGAAGTCAGTTATTTATCAAACAAACAATTAACTTAGGATGCAGGGGTATATATTCATTTAATCCATGACCTCTATCAGCCCTTAATCTTACTATCTACTTAGCTTCAAGCTCTTCAGTGATGTTCCGTAGGTCCCCCCCCTCTTATATTCTCATATGTTCTTCCTATAACTAGAAATTTTAAAGCATATTCCATAGCATTATTGATAGTGTGTCTGGCCAAGGCATTCACTTTGTTCTTTTTATGGATGACATAAATGTGTTCACGTATTCTTTCCTTCAGAGATTACATAGAAACTACGGCACACTATGCAATGGGCCAAGTAGACTAGGTGCTCTGTTTCACAGGTGGCATTGATGTCAAACTCATATGTCTTTCACTGATCTGGATGTTCAAATTTAGAAGTACAATCTATATATTTACAAAAATTACATCTGCCACATTTTTTACCTTTTTCTACGGCTGGCCTTATAAGGCCATGCTTCCTATCACTAACCTTAGGTTGACATAACCCTCTCTTCAAAGATTTATAGTTCTTCAGTGAATACTTGGTTTTCACATCTATTAGACTACTAATGCTCTTATCTAGTCTCAATATAATTCCAATGTTTCTCTGTCACTTTCTTATACATCCATGCATCTTTAGAGTGGTAAAGTGATATTATAGTTTGTTTATGTTCTCTAAAGTCTTTACACCTAGAGAAATATGGTTTGGCATTTAAACATATCTGTTTATTCACACATTTATGCCATCCATAAAAAGAACAAAGTGAGTGCCTTGGCCAGACACACTATCAATAATGATATGGAATGTGTTTTTAAATTTCTAGTTATAGGAAGAACATATGAGAGTATAAGAGGGGGGACCTACGGAACATCACTGAAGAGCTTGAAGCTAAGTGGATAGTAAGATTAAGGGCTGATATAGGTCATGGATTAAATGAATATATACCCCTGCATCCTAAATTAAAGTCTAGGCAGCTTTTTAGGTAAGATGTACTGTGGAATTGTTTGTATGATAAATAACTAACTTCTTGTTATAGGCTTGTATGTGTTTTGGAGAACATAAGCAGAAAATATAGATATGTGCAGATATATTCTTTGCTTGTGATTATAAAATGAAATGTCCTAAGTTAATGTCTGGGCAGCTTTTTAGGCAAGATGTACTGTGGAATTGTTTGTATGATAAATTATTGAATTCTTGTTACAGGCTTGTATGTGTTTTGGAGAACATAAGTGGAAAATGTAAATATGTGCAGATATATTCTGTGCTTGTGATTGCAAACTGAAATGTTATGGGAATTTTGAATTACAATTTAGATACTTTATGAGATATTTATTTAGATAGGCTTTTAGAAGTGTATACATATACATTTACATTTCTAGTTAAGTTAATGGCATGTACCTTGTAGAATGTTACTTTAAATTGAAAGTGCTTGTTCACACCAGAACAATGTATTGGTTGGTTTTAATCATGTGTTTCAAGACGATATTTAAACCAAGAGCTGTTTTTAAAATGTATTAGACATCTGAAGAAGTGGTTTTACCTAAGGAAGCGCTTGTGTCAAATAAAGATTTTTATACTGGATTCTACAGCTGTTTCCAAGTCCTGGTGTTTTGCTTTTTATTCTGGATCTGTTTTGTGCAGGACAAGTGAGTTCTAAAGCTTTGGTGGCAGTCTTGTGTTTTTGCTTTTTACTTCTGATTTTGTGTGCTACCTTAACTTTGGACATTATAGCTGAAGGATGTTATAGAACGGACAAGATGTTATAGAACTGGATTATATTCCAGGTGGACTGCAACAAAATATTCAAGTGAATCTTTTGATGAAGGCAACTAATTATGTTCACAATCCTTTGCTGGACTGTACCATTGATGAAGGTGAGACTGAAGCAGTTGCTATAGATTTGTCTGGTCTTAAAAAGAAGTTGCTAGCCTTAGAGAAAGACTTGTTTAAATTGAAACGAGCACAATTTGAAAAATGTCATATGGATATTTGCCTCATAGAAGGCCTTGTTCCAAGAGGCCTTAGAATTTTAAAAATGCCTTCTTATGTGATCTGTGACAAGGAGCTACTTGTTGCCTGGCAGAAAGTGAATTTATCTACTAGTACCTCTTATATTAAACTGTTGATTTCAGCAGCAGAGAAAGAGATACAGGCATACACTCTGTCAGCCAAAACAAAATATGCTGAACTGCTTTCTCTTTTTGATAAATATTTACTGGATGTCCTGGACACTATTTCAGCTTATGAGCATAAGCTGACTAAACAAAAACTGAGGAAAATAGTCTGTGACCATCATGATTTTGAATCTGGGCATATTTTTTCCTGGCTCAGGTTCTCAGAAAGCAGAGGCATATCAAATGGGCCAAGAACGACCTCAGTGGAAGCTTCAGCCAATGATTCACAAGCTGTAACTGTGATTGATAATGAGGACACGCTCACGAGTTACATCACAGCCGTTACAACGCTGACTGGTGTTGAAGACAATACCACTAGTTAAACGACCACTATTTCTTCAATAAATTCACATTTTATAACTTCAAATGGGACAGGAGCCAGACAGAAGACATTTTAAGTTAAAGCAATGGTACATCAGTCAGCTGAGAAGACGATGCCTTCCAGAGGAACTGACTTGAACACTAAATTCCCTTTAGGGCAATGTCAGCTGTCCTTTCCTTTTCCTGTGAGAGATTCAAACAGGGTGAAAGACCAGTGCCCAAGAGGAAGGAGCAGAAGTCGACAGAAGAGAAAAACAGACAACCAAATGATGAACCAGGGGTATATAAAGAAGGCCTTCTTCAAGGAAGGCTAGTGTGCAATCTTTCTGACTATGTTTTAAATGAGAATGAACTCAGTGTTTTACAAAAAGGACTCAACATACATTCTTACAAGGTACTGTGATTTAACAGATGCTATTTTTGACATCAAGTGTTTTACCAGAAATGTGATGTTGAAATTGCTACATAATGAAGCTAAAAATGTCATTAATACTAGTGTTAATATTTTTAGGAAACCTAGTCTGTATGTACCACAACTAAACCCTTTGTTAAATGCCTTTGAGCAACTTTGCATAGATGATTTTCACAAGATAGCTGCTAAATGTCACAATAGGAATAAAAGTGGGTTTAATTTAAGCAACAAGAACATCTTGCCTTGAAAAATCTACAAAAGAATGAAGACTGCTATAAGACCTGCTGATAAAGGCGGCCCTATTGTAGTGTTGAATACAGTTGCATACAATAGAATGATGCATGAAATGTTGAATGACAACAAATTTTTATGTGAAAATTAAAGCTCATCAAGTTGTCCAGCAAGGTAGTCACTAAATTAAAGGAGATATGACAGAATGGGTTGATTAGTAAAGATATGTTAGACTATTTTGTTGTTGAGCATCCCACCACCCTGGTTATACAAGGGTTATCTAAAATTTATTAAAGTATAAGGTGTCCCCCTATGCAACTGATAGTATCTGGAAGGAGTTGGTGCACAGAACCAGTCTCAATATACTTACAGACATTTTTGAGACCTAAGATTAACAACATACAGCACATTTTAAGAGATAAAGAACATTTTCTGATTGATTTGTTCAAGTATACACAAGACTTTGAAGTGATGCAAAAGACATATATGGTAACCCTTGATGTGGTGTCTTTATTTACAGTGATACTGAATAATGTAGGAATAGAAAGCATCTGTACTTTTTTAAGGGAGATGTTCATGGTTGATTCACATACCATAGAGCAAGTTAGTCAACTTTTAAGTATTGTGTTAGAGAACAATGTCTTTGTTTTTGGGGGAGATCATTATTGGCAGTCTAATGGCATAGCTATGGGCACCTCATGTGCCAATAGCTACGCCAATGCCGTAATTGTAGTTGGGGAAACCAAGTTTATATTGAAGGGCCCCTATGCAGACAGAGTGCATTTTTTAAGGAGGTTTGTGGATGACCTCTTCATTTTGTGGAGAGGAAACAGTGAAGAACTGAAGGGGTTTGCACAATATATTAATCAAACGTCTACATTTCTGAAGTTTACACATACATATTCCATGAAAACAGTAAATGTCTTAGACGTTAATGTTGAAAAGAAAAATGATGGCACTGTGGTCACTCGTCTGCACAAGAAAGAATGCCATGTAAACCATTTATTAGCTAAAGATAGTATGCACATCCATATAAAGAATGCCATGTAAACCACTTATTAGCTAAAGATAGTATGCACCCCCCATATAAAGAATGCCATGTAAACCATTTATTAGCTAAAGATAGTATGCACCCCATATAAAGAATGCCATGTAAACCATTTATTAGCTAAAGATAGTATGCACCCCCATATAGAAAATGCCATGTAAACCATTTATTAGCTAAAAATAGTATGCACCCCCATATAAAGAATGCCATGTAAACCATTTATTAGCTAAATATAGTATGCACCCCATATAAAGAATGCCATGTAAACCATTTATTAGCTAAAGATAGTATGCACCCCCATATAAAGAATGCCATGTAAACCGTTTATTAGCTAAAGATAGTATGCACCCCATATAAAGAATGCCATGTAAACCATTTATTAGTTAAAGATAGTATGCACCTCCATATAAAGAATGCCATGTAAACCATTTATTAGCTAAAGATAGTATGCACCCCCATATAAAGAATGCCATGTAAACCATTTATTAGCTAAAGATAGTATGCACCCCATATAAAGAATGCCATGTAAACCATTTATTAGCTAAAGATAGTATGCACCCCCCATATAAAGAATTCCGTGTAAACCATCTATTATCTAAAGATAGTATGCACCCCCATATAAAGAATGCCATGTAAACCATTTATTAGCTAAAGATAGTATGCACCCCCATATAAAGAATGCCATGTAAACCATTTATTAGCTAAAGATAGTATGCACCCCCATATAAAGAATGCCATGTAAACCATTTATTAGCTAAAGATAGTATGCACCCCCCATATAAAGAATGTCATGGAAACCATTCATTAGTTAAAGATAGTATGCACCCCCATATAAAGAATGCCGTGTAAACCATTTATTAGCTAAAGATAGTATGCATCCCCATATAAAGAATGCCATGTAAACCATTTATTAGCTAAAGATAGTATGCACCCCCATATAAAGAATGTCATGGAAACCATTTATTAGTTAAAGATAGTATGCACCCCCATATATAGAATGCCGTGTAAACCATTTATTAGCTAAAGATAATATGCACCCCCATATAAAGAATGCCATGTAAACCATTTATTAGCTAAAGATAGTATGCACCCCCATATAAAGAATGCCATGTAGACCATTTATTAGCTAAAGATAGTATGCACCCCCATATAAAGAATGCCATGTAAACCATTTATTAGCTAAAGATAGTATGCACCCCATATAAAGAATGCCATGTAAACCATTTATTAGCTAAAGATAGTATGCACCCCCATATAAAGAATGCCATGTAAACCATTTATTAGCTAAAGATAGTGTGCACCCCCCATATAAAGAATGTCATGTAAACCATTTATTAGCTAAAGATAGTATGCACCCCCATATAAAGAATGCCATGTAAACCATTTATTAGCGAAAGATAGTATGCACCCCCATATAAAGAATGCCATGTAAACTATTTATTAGCTAAAGATAGTATGCACCCCCATATAAAGAATGCCATGTAAACCATTTATTAGCTAAAGATAGTATGCACCCCCCATATAAAGAATGCCGTGTAAACCATTTATTAGCTAAAGATAGTATGCACCCCCATATAAAGAATGCCATGTAAACCATTTATTAGCTAAAGATAGTATGCACCCCCATATAAAGAATGTCATGGAAACCATTTATTAGTTAAAGATAGTATGCACCCCCCATATAAAGAATGCCGTGTAAACCATTTATTAGCTAAAGATAGTATGCACCCCATATAAAGAATGCCATGTAAACCATTTATTAGCTAAAGATAGTATGCACCCCCATATAAAGAATGCCATGTAAACTGTTTATTAGCTAAAGATAGTATGCACCCCATATAAAGAATGCCATGTAAACCATTTATTAGTTAAAGATAGTATGCACCCCCATATAAAGAATGCCATGTAAACCATTTATTAGCTAAAGATAGTATGCACCCCATATAAAGAATGCCATGTAAACCATTTATTAGCTAAAGATAGTATGCACCCCCATATAAAGAATGCCATGTAAACCATTTATTAGCTAAAGATAGTATGCACCCCCCCATATAAAGAATGCCGTGTAAACCATTTATTATCTAAAGATAGTATGCACCCCCATATAAAGAATGCCATGTAAACCATTTATTAGCTAAAGATAGTATGCACCCCCATATAAAGAATGCCATGTAAACCGTTTATTAGCTAAAGATAGTGTGCATCCACCCATATAAAGAATGTCATGTAAACCATTTATTAGCTAAAGATAGTATGCAACCCCCCATATAAAGAATGCCATGTAAACCATTTATTAGCGAAAGATAGTATGCACCCCCATATAAAGAATGCCATGTAAACTATTTATTAGCTAAAGATAGTATGCACCCCCATATAAAGAATGCCATGTAAACCATTTATTAGCTAAAGATAGTATGCACCCCCATATAAAGAATGCCATGTAAACCATTTATTAGCTAAAGATAGTATGCACCCCCATATAAAGAATGCCATGTAAACCATTTATTAGCTAAAGATAGTATGCACCCCATATAAAGAATGCCATGTAAACCATTTATTAGCTAAAGATAGTATGCACCCCCATATAAAGAATGTCATGGAAACCATTTATTAGTTAAAGATAGTATGCACCCCCATATAAAGAATGCTGTGTAAACCATTTATTAGCTAAAGATAGTATGCACGCCCATATAAAGAATGCCATGTAAACCATTTATTAGCTAAAGATAATATGCACCCCCCATATAAAGAATGTCATGGAAACCATTTATTAGTTAAAGATAGTATGCACCCCCATATATAGAATGCCGTGTAAACCATTTATTAGCAAAAGATAATATGCACCCCCATATAAAGAATGCCATGTAAACCATTTATTAGCTAAAGATAGTATGCACCCCCATATAAAGAATGCCATGTAAACCATTTATTAGCTAAAGATAGTATGCACCCCCATATAAAGAATGCCATGTAAACCATTTATTAGCTAAAGATAGTATGCACCCCCATATAAAGAATGTCATGGAAACCATTTATTAGTTAAAGATAGTATGCACCCCCATATATTTTTAAATGTCATTCAGGACCAGTTTTATAGAGTTTCTAGACTGAATGTGACAGATGAAGATTTTGTTCATCAAGTTGAGCAAACTAGCAGTGATTTATTAGAAAGGGGGTATCATATTAATGATATACAGAGCAGCATTAAGGAAGTGAGTAAACAGAGATGTTTAAAGGGCAAGCCATATTTCTCTAGGAGTAAAGACTTTAGAGAAGTACACAGTGATGGGCAGAAAAATATTATTAGAGAACATAAACTAGAATATTGTTTTTCTACTCTAAAGATGTATGGATGTAGAAAAATGTGGCAGATGTAATTTTTGTAAATATATAGATTGTACTTCTAAGTTTGAACATCCAGATCAGTGAAAGACATATGAGTTTGACATCAATGCCACCTGTGAAACAGAGCATTTAGTCTATTTGGCCCATTGCACAGTGTGCTGTAGTTTCTATGTAGGGAAGACAGACAGGTCTCTGAAAGAAAGAATACGTTAACACATTTATGCCATCCATAAAAAGAACAAAGTGAATGCCTTGGCCAGACACACTATTAATAATGATATGGAACATGCTTTCGAATTTCTAGTTATAGGAAGAACATATGAGAGTATAAGAGGGGGGGACCTATGGAACATCACTGAAGAGCTTGAAGCTAAGTGGCTAGTAAAATTAAGGGCTGATAGAGGTCATGGATTAAATGTATATATACCCCTGCATCCTAAATTAAAGTCTAGGCAGCTTTTTAGGTAAGATATGCTGTGGAATTGTTTGTCTAATAAATAACTGACTTCTTGTTATAGGCTTGTATGTGTTTTGGAGAACATAAGTGGAAAAAATATGTGCGGATATATTCTGTGCTTGTGATTTTAAACTGAAATATTATGGGAATTTTGAATTACAATTTAGATACTTTATAAGTAGGCTTTTCGAAGCATATACATATACATTCGGATTTCTAGTTTAGTTAATGGCATGTACCTTGTAGAACGTTACTTTAAATTGAAAGTGCTTGTTCACACCAGAACAATGTATTGATTGGTTTTAATCATATGTTTCAAGTGGATATTTAAACCAAGAGCTGTTTTTAAAATGTATTAAGCATCTGAAGAAGTGGGGTTACCCACAAAAGCGCTTGTGTTGAATAAAGATTTTTATAATGGATTCTACAGCCGTCTTCAAGTCCTGGTGTTTTGCTTTTTATTCTGGATCAGTTTTGTTCAGGACAAGTGAGTTCTAAAACTTTGGTGGCAGTTTTGTGTTTTTGCATTCTAAGAATTAAGCCAACACAGGAATGGAGAAAGGAGATTCTACCAATAGGGATGACTGCAATTAGGGGAACAGAGAATAGGCTAGAGGGGGCAGGAATTTAGTAGAGAAAAATGGCAAAGGAACCAAGGTACTGGGGCAAATAATTAGAGATGAAAAGGTAATAGAATAGGACGAGACCAAGAAGAGATGTGGACTGCAAGCTTCAGCCTTCTCTATTGATATCAATGTATAGGCAAAGAGGAAGGAATAGGGGATCCTAAGTGAACGACTAACATTGGTAGAATTTGTAGGTGAATCTGGAACAGAAAATCCTATTTAAAAGGGATAATTAGTAGAGCATATAAATATTGCATGATAACTATAGGAATCAATCAGAGGAGGTTAGAAAGGATTGTGAAGAGAGACTGGATAAACAATTCAGAAAGAAAGAAACAGTGGGAAGATATATATCTCCCAAATATGGGGCAAAGTCTCAAAGATTTAGGATTTTGGCTTGGAAGTGTTTGCATAGCTATTTTTATACCCAAAGCAAATTCCAAAGAATTTTCCCTTGGGTAGATTGAAAATGTTTGCGGTGTAATGGGGAAGAAAGAGGTACTTGGGAACATATTTTTGGGAGTGTAATGAGCTGAGATATTAAAAATTCTCTGTAGACTACTCTATCAGAAATACTGGGTGGGCAGATTGGTGTAAGTAAGGAAATTACGTTTTGAGCTGTGATAAAGCATCTGAATTGCCTAGACATACTTAGGGCTTGCTAAGTTTAATTCTGGTGGCTGCCAAAAAAGAAATAACTAGAAAATGGAAATCAAAGTCTTAATCACCAGTACTGAATGTAGTAACAAATATAAAAGAAGTGGAAGTGGGATCCTTAGAAAAGGGTAGAAGCAAATTGCATACAAAAAAGGGAAATGTGGGAACAATACATACAGATTAATGTTTTGGAGGAGGAATATGATTTAAGGGAAGGCAGGAGTTAAATGAGCTATGTAATGTTTGATTGATAATGACTGTATAGAAGATTATATATTATGTATAAATGTCTACCACTGAAAATATGTCCATATGGTTTGTTTTCATTTGTATAAATGTATGACACTGCCTATGTCATCAGTGATAATATTTTGTTAAAAAAGAGAAATTCCAAATGGGAACAAAAGTTTCAAAAATAAATAAATCTAAAGGAAATAATGGCTGTTCTCAATGGCATTCTTGCTCTACAGGAAACCTGGAAACCAGGGGCTCTACAGATAAAGACAGACAACAACACAGGTGGGTACACATTGTTACCACAGTGTTGCATTACCATGTCCCTGTGGGCCACAGCACAGGACCTGGGCCTTCATCTTCTTGCAAAATACCCACTTGGGACAAACATTTCTCTCTTGCAGATCACCTTAGCAGGTCATGTTAACCCTCATGGCTGAACCCTGAACACGAGCATACTCAAACACATCTGCCTTACTTAGGGTGTGTCAGAAATAGACCCTTTTTTTCAGATCAAAACTACCAGTTACAAAAACTTTGCACAATGGCCAATCCAACAACCTGGAGGACAGAATCATCTCCTTTCCATGGACAGATATTTTCCATTATGTGTTCCCTTCCACACCTTGCATCCTCCAGGGTACCACTGAAAATCATGGAGGAAAGGTCAAAGGTGATCCTAACTGCACCTTTTTGGCCAAAGCAGCATTGGTTACCTCTTTCACATAGCCTGAGAAGAGAAAAACATGGCTACTTCCTCAACAGGTGGACCTTATGACAAAAACGGGTTCAGTCTTACACCCCAATTTCAGCACCTTGACACTGACAGCATAACTAGCTGCTTCTTAAGGTCTCTGTTTGGAGAGAAGAACATAGTGGACATTTTAAAAGAGGCCAGAAAACATAATTCCAGAAAATCATACAATTTTAAATGGGAAAGATTTTCTGTTTGGTGGCAACAACAGAATACCTCCCCAACATCATCAGAGATCAGCCATGCACTTACTGACCAGTCTCACTAATTCAAATCTCACCTGTCTTACAACTCTATTAAAATTCATTCCTCTGTCTTATCCACCTGCCTACCTATGCAAACTCCCTTTTTCTTTCACCTTCTTATGAAGCAATTCCTTAAGGGAATTATCCACCCAAAGCATCCCAGAAGAGTTCCCCTGTTTCTTAAGATCTCAGTTTCATGCTGAAAAAACTCAGTCTTCCTCCTTTTGAGCATGTTGCTACTGCTGACATTCAATTTCTCTCCTGGAAAACAGCCTTTTTATTGGATATTACCTCAGCTAGACATGTTTCTGATCTATAGGCACTTGTGCACTGAGCCCTTCCTCATCTTTCACCAGGGTAGGTTTATTTCAGGACTAATCCCTCTTTCACGCTTAAGGTGTTTTCTGATTTTTACCCTTGATCATTTCATTCATCTCACTGCATTCCTTCCTCTTCCTCAGAATAAAGGAGAACTAATCCTTCATTCACTTAATATTCACAAACAACTCAGATACTATCTGGACAGGATGAAGACAAATAGAAAGTCCAACCAAATTTTTGTAATCTATACTAGTAACAAGCTGGGGAATCCTGTCAGCGAACAAACCATTTCTAAGTGGGTTTCAAACTGTCTTGTCTTTTGTTACAAACATTATGGAAATCAAATTCCACCACATATCAAATCTCATTCCACCTGAGCTACTGCTACCACCAGTGTCTTTCTTAGAGGGGTCCCTACCAAGCAAACTTTAGAGGCTACCACTTGGTCCTCTGTGTCTGTGTAAGCTTGCAGAACATTCTTACATCTCCTTAAAATCTCCCTTTTCTTCCATCCTCCCATCTTTTACCATAAATGTAGATGTTTGAGTGTCTTCACTGTTGAAATATAATGTTCCTCACTCTATCCCCTCTCTCATGCTTCAGGTTGAAGTGGACATCCCCTTCCCTATCTCTTCCCGGTGCCCTTCACACTCTCTCCTTCTCATTATGTCTTTAGGGTTAATTTCCCTGCACAATTAGAACATTTTATTACTTTGTGCTTTGGACCTGGAGTTTCTTTTGGGTGGGGCTGCTGCTCCTTTTTTTAATGGGAGCAAGAAAAACCTGGAAGATGGCACTGGCAGACAGCTCTTATATCCAGACATCCTGATGTCAGATGCATGGCATCCCCCAGCCATGGAGGAGGGAGTTAAATCTCTGTTACTCAGGTTTGTATGGTTTTTACTGCTTCAGTGAAGACACAAGAACATCTGCATTTTTGGTAAGTGGACACAATTGTACTTTCTGCAGACAGAATGAAAGTATGAGGCAGGAGCAAAGAAACATCCTTTGCCTGAGACTTGACTGTAATAGCAGAGCTTTACATATTTATCTTTTTCCCAGTATTAGATAATAATTAAAACATCCCATGCACTTCATTTTTGTTTTAACTTTGCTCCCTAAGCAGCTCAGGTCCTGTCTTCTTAAATAAGCAGTTGATGCCCTTGAGTTGTCCTTATGCTCTGCTTGTCTGGTATGGGGCTGTTACATGCTTAGAGACCTTCACGTACAAAGAACCCACCCTAGGGAATTCACCAGTTCCCCAAATTTCTGTACTGTTGCTTCATGTTGATGATCCTAGAAGAGGGTTTACTGTGAAACATTGCATCTGCTTTAGTTGATATATGCTTGCTAATTCTCTCTCTGTCTGATATACTACTTCAGTTGTTGTAGAAACCCAGAAAAAATGAGAAAGTATTAAACAAGAAACTCACCTTTTCTTTTTACTCCAAGTTCCATAACCTCATTAACTCAGTAGAACACCTGTAAATAAACAAGTGCCAGTGTACTAACATGTCAGCATGGTGCAAAAAGAACTAAACAGCAGTGATATTTTGAAAGGTGACCGAAGAGCACACTGTCTACAGAGGTGCTCTCCCCTAAAGACCCATCCTTTCTGTAAAGCTTTTGGTTTAAATCAAACAGTAAAACTGTAGTACAAAAAATATAATTTTACTTCATTTACAAATGCTTGTGACTGCATGTTTTGATGTTATAAAGTTTAGTTTTTGAAACACTTAAAAGATTAAAGACTGTGCTAGGTGGAGTGGTGACCCTAAATTTTAAATGTGTCTGCAGTGTATTTGTGATTATGAAGAAAGTCCTGACAATCTACTTTCATTCCCTAATTGCACAATAAACTGTACAGGTGCTTTTTCCTATGATTGCTACATGAGTCTTATCAACCTAACAGCAATGGAAAGACGTAAGTTCAAGCATCTCCATTCCTAAATTGCACATAATCAGGATAAATAATTGTATTATTTCAGTGCATGTACTCACTACAATTAACACTTGTACAGCCCTAATTGTTTTCTGAACCACAGTTGCAAAACTAACTTTTATTAATAACTGAAAGATGTGTGATATTTAAGGACTGGGACAATACAATAATGTGCTGGTGAACAGTATTCTGAAAAGACTGCAGATGCAGAAGAGGAGCAATTATAGAGCCCAGAATCCACATAAAATGTACAACAAAAGAAGCAGTGCTCAAAATAATAAAAAAAATGTTGAAATTTTATTAAACACCAAAGTGGAAGATTTTGCTCCATAACAGACCCAGGAACCAGGGTTTGGGTTTCATCTAAAGCTTTATCATTGCTGTGAGAGACATACTCCCAAATATTTACAGGAAGTGAACCAGCCATAAACCAATCAACATCAAGATGGCAATTCATATTCTGCCACCATCTACTTACCTAAAGAATTAATTACATTTAAAATGGAGCTGCTGCTGAATTAGTTCATAAGGCATCTAGTGGAATTTCTAAATATTTAAAACAGTAATAAAAGTTATATATATATATATATATATATATATATATATATATATATATATATTACACAATCAAAACAATAATATTCAACTAAAATTCTTCATTTCATCCTGATTTTAGCATACATGTTCATTCATTATGATTTAATAATTTATGTTTGGTACTCAGGAACCTGATCTATACCAATAAATGTACACCTGGCAGTGTCATGATAAAGCATATGCTTATAACAACTTCACAATCTCTCTCTTACATCTTATATCACTTAAATGGATAGCAGTTCTTAACTTCCAAGGAACTGAAGTGTGTCCCACATAACTTCCACAATAACATACTGCCAGGTATACCATCCAAGATGTAAGCAAGCAATAATGCCTGACAGGGTATGTGTTAATGTTTAATTAACGTCTGCCCAGGGGTGTGGCATCTGGCCTCTACAACCCTAGAAGGGCATTAATTACACATTAACACACACCCTGGACAGCATTATTGTGCTTAAAGAATGGGCTGTCTGTAAAAGCATTGTAGTTTACTTACTTATTTTTAAGTAGTTTTTTTTAATATATTTTTGATGTAAAATAGTTCCTCCGCCTAATGTTTCATACTTGCTGTAGTATATGTTAATGGTGCTGGAGGAAGCATTTTACATCCAAAATATAATACTTTAAAAAGATCCAGGTATTTGCTTTATAATTTTTGTCCCGTACACCTAAAACTTTTGGTTTATTACTAGTCATTAGAAACAGAAGTTTCTAAATAATGACAGCATTATTTCCTTCAGAAAATTCATGCTAATGCAAATCATTTTATTTAAGTAATTTATAACTGTATAAGAGCAATAATTAAAATCTGTTCTTATTTTTGTGCTTTTATTCTCCTTTATTTTAGGCTTTATCTAGATTTCTTCAGCTGAAGGATCCAGTAGTATGCATATCTGTTTGCTGCTGCCAGAGGTAGATCTCACAGTCATCTCTGCTTCAGAAAATGCATACTAACTCAAATCATTTAAAATATGTTCCTATTTTGAGCCTCTGTCCCATTTATTTTAGGCTTATCCAGATACCTTGATAGTCATGCACACATTCCACTCACACATGCAGACAGAAACATAAACACACTTTTCTGTTTCACTTGATCGACTTCTCTCTCTCTTACTCATACACACATACACTCATACACACACTTTATTCCAATTTATTTTATTTTATTTTACACTCGCTAAACAGCAAAAGCTTAGTGATTGTAAAATAATGTCTCGTTGTTTCAGTGACATGCATGCATACAGTCAAACACAGGCACAATAAAATCACACACACACACACACACACACACACACACACACACACACACACACACACACACACACACACACACACTCACAAACATACACACACACACACACACACACACACACACACACACACACACACACACACACCTATTTTTGTTAGTTGTCTTTTTTATATGTATTTTACACTCGCTAAACAGCAAAAGTGCAGCCTAGCGCGTGTATTATAATGGTGGCTGTTCCATTTTCTCAGTCTGAGCTCCACAGCAGCTTAATATGCTGCCGTGAAGGAGCAGACATGTTTTTCAGAAGGCATTACTTGTACATTAATACCTTGCTGGAGAACAGCAATCAGGTACTGATATGCAGTTTGACCATCGTCTAACATGTAATTAAATTAGGAATTTCAAAGAGCTTAGAAGTCTTAGTAGAAGTTATGTGTTAAGTTTTTGTAACATGAGTACAAAACACAGTTTCCACAAGGTGAACAACCTTTTAAAGTTCTGTTCATATCATTAGCGTGGAAGCTTTTATGGGGTGGTAGTAATATTGTGGATGAAAGGAGTGGTGGTTGTACTGTCAAAAGAGGATAAAAACACCCATCATATTCAGGTTCATATAGACCCGTTTTGATTATAAATCATAAATATAATGTGTTTATGTCTTTCTACGAGAATGGCAAAGATGTTATTAATGCTGATAGATAAGGATCAGTGTGGTTTTGTGGAAGGAAGACAAGCATTTTACAACATTAAAAGAATGAAGAACAATCATGATACAGATACTATCAGAGTATAAGAAAATACTGCTATTACTGGTGAGTCAATGCTGAGAAAGCATTTAGCAGAGTCAACTTAGATTTTCTTGAGTATGGCAATGGTGAGATTTGTGTTCCTTAATAGAATAATAAGGCAAATAAGGAAGATATATGAATGGCCAGAGGTAAGAATTAAGGTGGGAGAGTTCCTCTCTGAAAAGCTGTGTTTGATTTGAGTTAGCAGGCAGTGATGTTGTCTTTAAATTTATTATTTCCTTTATATTTAGAGCTGTTACCAAGAAAATAAAGAATTCACTAATTAAAGGCTATGACTGATGTAGTATCAAGAAAAGCTATCTTTATTTGCAGATTATATTGTTTTGTACTTGAAAAATTCAGAAAAGGTCGTTGAATGTTATGGAACATTTTTTAAACACATATTGAATTTTGACTTGTGAAATATGCAAACTTGCATTTATTAAAAAGTAATCAAACTATATTAACAAGCTCACTTTTACAAATATTATACATCATGTATACTGTTATATATAATACAATCTAAGCAACATTACATAAATTATTCAGTTCCAGCCTTCTCTTAAACCTCATTCCTCCTCCAAAGCATTTTGTACTTGTAATTATTCCATAATTTCCATTTTTTTAGAATTTACTCCTATCCTTTTCTAAAGATCCTGCTTCCTGTTCTTTTATCTCTATTACAATATTCATTATTTCAAGTATTCTTGGTTTAGATTTTGATTTAAATTTTGTAGTAATTGTTTGTTTGGTAACCACCAAAATTAAACTTAACAAGGTCTTACTATGTCTAGGCAATTCAGACCCTGTATCCCAAATCAAAAACAGTCATTTCCTTAGTTGCACTCATTTGCACACCCAGTAGGCCTAGCAAGAGTACCTTGTAGTGAATTTTTAAAGTTTGCTAGCTCATTACACCCACAAAACTTATGTTCCCAGCTAACTTTTTCTTCCCTATCACACCTCTAACATTTGTCATCTTCCTGAGGAAAAATTCTTTGGAGTCTGCTTGGAGTATAAAAGTATCTCTGCAAACACTTCCAGGCAAAAATCCTAGATCTTCTCCATTTTGTTGCATATTTGGGAGCCACGCATATGTTCTCCCATTGCTTCTTGTGAATTGCGTATCTAATTTCTCTTCCCAGTCTTTTCTGACCTCTTCTGATTAATTTGTACAGTTATCATTCAATATTTTATATGCCCTACTAATGATCCACTTTTTAACAACAGCTTCTGTTCTAGATTGAATTAAAAATTCAACCAGTACAGGATTCCCCTATCTCTTTCTTTTTATCTGTACTCTGATATCATTTCCTGATAGGGAAGGCCATAATTAGCCTGCAATCCAAATTTCTTCTTGGCCTCTTCCCATTCTGTTACCTTTCTCTCTCTAATTATTTGTTTCCAATACCTTGGCTTCTTTGTCACCTTCCTCCAGTAAATTCTAGCTCCCTCTTGTCTATTCTATGTACCCCTAATTGCAATTATCCCTATTAGCAGAATCTCCTTTCTCTATTGTCATGCTGGCTTAGTTCTTAGTAAACTTTCTGCTACATATGATTGGTGTTATTCACGTTAAAGATTTGTATCCAAAATCCCTTTCTTTCCTCATTTCTTGAATTATCCCCTGCTTCATCATCATCCCTTTCCACTTTGAGTTGTAGCTTTCTACTTGTGTTATGTATAAGAGCCTTAACTGTGTAGCTCTGAAACAGCCATTCAAAGCAGGTAATCCTAAACCCCCTTGTTCTGTTGGGAGGATAAACTTATCCCACTTGACTCTTGCCCTCTTCTCCTCCCAAATAACAATCCTTCACCTCTTTATTATTATCCACAACTTCTCCTTTGGTTGGTAAAAATGTGCCTGACCTGTGTATAAAGTTAAAGGGACTGAAAACATTTTACTGCTTGTATCTTGCTGTCCATATTGATAGGTAAGAGCTTCCGGTTTCTCATTTTTTTTATCTTTGTTTAGTCTCTTTCCACATATCCTTATCTGCCATAACAGAATTTCATCCTTACTCCTAAGTACTTCATTTTATCATGTACCCATAAATATGGGTATTTCTAAATCAATTTTTGTGTGGGTACATAGTTTATAGCTATAACATTTATTTTATCTTCATTAATTTTACATTCTGAAAAATCCCAGAACTGTCTCAGAATGTTCCACAACACTGAGATGTCCTTTTCTGGTTCCATCACATGCAAAATAATATCATCTGCAAATAAAGACAGCTTTTCTTGAATGCCATACAATTCTATACTTGTATTTCTGAGTCTCTTGTTTTCTTTGCCAATGGTTCTAAATATAACACAAATAAAGAGTAAAGAGGACACCCCCTGCCTGGTTCCTCTGTTCCTATACTGTGTATCAGATAGGAACCCTCCCACTTTAGTTTTTGCCTCCCATCCCTCATATATCAATTTATCATATGGCTGAATCATATTGGTAATTGTGGTCCAATGACCTGAGTGCATGTGTAATGTGGCAGATCCTAGCCCCTGATAAGCAACTGACCGTAACTTTCTACTTACTCAGCCTGGTGAGAGGGACATCAGTGTGTCTCACGATGGAGTCTCCATTGACTAGAATGTTGAATTGTGTGGTGACTTGCCTTATAGGCTTAGAGGTAGAGGCTCCATGAGATGTAGCTCTATGTGTTGATGTGGGTGTTATTTCGAAAGAGTGCGTTTGGGGTTGGTGAGGGTATTTCTTATGTGTACTTTGTCCAGGAGGTCTTTGTGGTTTAGGAAGGTTACATGCAAGTGCCTCAGTATATGTGGGTTCATATGTCTGCTGTGAATTGTGCATGATGGGTGCAGCATGTGTACTACTGACAACCTTGACATTAAGAGTCCTTTTATCACAAAATCAATCGAATGTATAACAGGAGGAAGAAAATCATGGCAAACTTAGGAGGTGCAGCACACAACAGGGTAAAAGCACCCTTATCAAACTAAACAAACAACTCAGAGGACAAATAAAGTCTACCAAAGCCACATTTGAGGTACGTTTGATCTCCCAGGCCAAGAACAACCACAAAGCATTCTTTAAATATGTCAACAACCTCAAAGGCAATACACAATTGTGTGCAGAGCTCATTGTAAATGGAGCCACGTATACTGCGCCAGAAGATATAACAAACCTACCGGCTGATAAATTCAGCTCCAACTTTACTCCTCTCTCCCCCTCAACTTTCCCTCAGGAAATATCAAATATAACTCCCCCTACTATTACTAGGGAACAGGTCCTTAATGCTCTCTCTAAGACCAAGAACACTGCATCAATGATCCCAAACAATATCCCAGGATGCCTCATCAATAGCATGAAACATGATCTATCAGGGCTTCTAGAATTGCTATTTAACTGTAGCCTCTAAACAGGCTTCATGCCTCATGAATGGAGAAAGGCAAGAGTCATCCCTCTGCACAAAGGTGGGCCATCTACAGACCCTGGAAACTACAGACCCATAAGTCTCACTAGTCTTATATGTAAAGCCATGGAAAGAATTATCATGGAGATGATCACTAGAGATATAGTAAACCTCCAGACACTGGATCCAACCCAATTTAGTTTCGTCAAGGGCAGATCATGCCTACTCAGTCTGGTGGACTTCTTTGAGAAGGTCACCAAAACAATGGATGAGGGCAAAATTGTTCATACTGCCTATGTTGACCTGGCCAAGGCTTTTGACACAATACCCCACTCGGGCATTGTTGACAAACTCAAGAGGTTAGGTAAAAACCTGTATGTCACCTGGTGGATAGCCAACTGTTTCACAGACAGGACCCAGGAAGTTAGAATTGGGGAGTCCACCTCTACTATGAGGCCAGTCACAAGTGGAGTCCCTCAGGGATCAATCCTTGGACCGCTCCTTTTTGGCATTTACTTCTCAGAAGTCAAAGCCAATTGGCTGACTAAATTTGCAGATGATTGCAAATTAGGAGCTGTCATTGAATCTCACACTGACACAGATGTTCTCCAGGAGGGGCTGACACAGACAAACAACTGGTGTCAGAGCCATGGATTAAAACTAAATGCCAAGAAATGCATAATAGTATCCTTTGGGAAGTCATCCATCCCCATTAACTATCATATTGACAATACACCCCTTAGAGTTGACCCAGTAGTCAGGGACTTAGGGACACACACAGATAATGATCTAGCCTTTGATCATCTTGTGTCTGCAATGATGAGGAAATCATTCTATGTTGTGCAACTTATAAACAAAGGTATGGCATCTAAGTCCAAGGAAGTCATTATTCCACTGTATTCAGCATTCATCAGACCTGTCATTGAGTACAATGCCCCCTTTGGTATGTACCTAAGCAGGCATATTTAACAACTGGAATGTCCACAGAGGTTCCTCACTAAAAGAATACAGGGCGTAAGTAATATGCCCTATGCAGACCACCTCAAGGCCCTATCCCCTCCTACAGGCTTTTGAGGGGAGAGCTATGCCTGGCATACAGGGCATTGTCAGATCCCACTTTGATGAACCTCCTGCATATCCACAAAACAAACAGTACCAGAATTACCCATTCTAAAGACTTAAACCTTGCCTGTAATATAAATAGGACCTGCTGGAGAGATAGGTATTTATCCCAGAGACTACCCTGTCTATGGAACAGGCTCCCCATCCATGTGAAGCAGAGTTCCTCCCTAACCCAATTCAAGTGCAACTTGGACAATTGGATGGGAAATCTGCAATTCGTCCCTGGTTTGGCACCTATGTCTCTTATGCAAACAGGTAACCTGTAAATGGTTCATCTCCCAGGCCCATGCTTACACTTGTCAAGGGTATCAGAATTTGTCAAGAGATTTGGGATGCATGACTAGGCTTAAAAAGGCCATTGTGGTCGTTAAGCTAGTAAACACCTATGAACCTATGGCTTAATCTTATTATTGTATCAGGAATACACATTTTTCCATTGCCATACTCTTAAAATTCCAGCTTACTCTGTCAGGTGTTTTCTCAGCATCAAGACCCACCTATAACAGCAGCATTTTATTGCATTCTGCTTCCCTTATTGTTCAATAAATGTTGTCAAATGTTTGTCTCCCCTCCACAAGACCACACTGGTCTATATCTATCAACTTTGGCATAACCTTTGCCATTCTTTTAGCCGTTAAAGGCATAAATACTTTATAATCATGGTTTAAAATTGAAATGGGCCTATATGAAACTAGAACAGATGGGTCTTCACTGTCTTTAGGTATTACAGCCACTACAGATTTTTCCCAGGATGATGGTGCATCCCCTCCTTTTAAAATACTGTTAAACAAATCCTTTCAGATCTTTATCCCTTTCTTACCTCCTAGCTTCCAAATGTCCACTGGAATACCATCTATTCCTGGAGACTTTCCTGCAGATTGATTATATGTCACCATTTTTATCTCGTCTCCTCCTGTTTAACTAGTAGTTGTTGCGCCTCATCTACCTTTAAACGTGGTGTATTTAAGTCTTCCATCAATATTTCATTTGTACTTTTTTCTTGATTTCCCTACTTCTCTACTTTATATAAATGTTCATAACATTTCCAAAATATCTCTAATACCTTTACAGGAGCTCTGATTATTTTTCTTGCTATAGGTTCCCTAAGTTTGGTAACAACCATTTGTACTTTCTTTTGCCCAAGTCATTTTGCCAAAAGGTTTTGTGCTCTGGAGTTATTATCAAAAACAGCAATCTTTCTAAACTTGAGCATATTATCCAGGTAGTCCCTTATTTTCTCATTAGTTCTCTGCAATTGTGCATTTTCTTGTTCTGTGAGATTCCCATTATTTTTATTTATTATTTATTTATTTATTTATTGGGAAAGTCCGATTTGGAATGAGCTAATTTTCAGTGGAGGCCTGGGGAGAAATGCTCCAGATGCATGTCTTTGTAACATGAGAAGAAACCGGAGCACCCAGAGAAAACCCACACAAACACAGGGAGGACATGCAGACTCCACACAGAAGGCACCCCAACCGAGAATTGAACCAAAGAACCTCTTGCTGTGAGGTGACAATATTAACCCCTGTACCACTGCACCATCCAGTTTTGTAATACCTTACCTTTCTCAGCTCCTCTAAATAATTCATATTACTTCTTATCTAGCTCTCCTTTTCTTTTATTTCTAACCTATTTTTAAATCCACTTTCATTCATATCCATGAATATTCAAAGTGTAGTAAATAAAGTCTCTGAATTTCATTCCTGGATCACTCATTACTCACCAGACATTATTATTCTTACAGAAACTTGGCTCAAGCCACATATAAAAGACTCTGAACTCCCCCCCCCCCGGCTATACTATCATCTGCTCTCACAGATTAAATAAAAAGGTTGTGGTGTAGCAGTCATGTTTTATAGCCATATCTCTGTCTCTCCTTCTATTTCTCTGCCTAAATTCCTGTCTGCTGAGGTCCTTGTCTCTTGCAGTAAATTAAATGAGTATAAAACACTGTGTGTAATTGCCCTATATATTCCCCCAGGAAATAACATCCCTATTCTGGAAGACATCCTACACTGGGTATCTAATTTAATTTTTCATGAAATAATAATTCTTGGTGATGTCAGTATTAATTGGCAAACATTTGCATCAGACTACCCTTCCACTAGTATCAGTCTGTAGGGATTCAAGCAACTCATCACTTCCCATACTCACTACAGTGAAGCTAATAACACTGGTTCCTAGTCTCAAATCCAGACCTTTACGACTCTCCAAAAACCCTCCCAGACTCACTCAGTGATCGCCATCACACCTATGTTCAGAGACTAGCAAACTGCAATATCAAACAGCACCTTTATAAAGACTGCCATAACCTCTCAAAATTTCAATTCCAACATCTTTAACAACATACTTAATAACATTAATTGGTCCATCCTCTATTCCCTACCACTGCATAATGTTGTATTTAATACAATATTTCTTGACATGCTCAATAGCCTCATTCCTATAAGAAAAAAGAGAATTAAATTCATCCAGTCACCCTGGCTATCCCCTTCTAGTAGAAAATTAATGCATAAGGAAAACATAGCTTGGAGAAACTGACAAAATACAAATCCCAAGCTCACTTACAGACCTACAAACAATTTTGAAACATGACAAAAAAAAAACACGTTACTGCTGATAGAAAATATCATTACTTCAACCCAAAGGGTAACTAAAAACATGACTCCCCCAAAATTTTGGTCCATTATCAAGGAAATATTGCATCCTGGAACTCCTAGTACCTTTACCCCTTGTCCAGACATCTCACTTTTAGAAACTGCTTCTAAATTTAACACCCAATTTATAGACTCAGTAACCACCCTCACCCAAAACTACCTACGGAATCCTGCCACTCTTGACAAACTTCAAAGCTATAGCAATGTTGTTTTCAACATAAAACCTATCTCTACCTCCTATATAAAAAATGCATTACACAAACCTAAGCCCTGCTCACCCTCTGTATAGAATCTCCCATCTGAATATCTAAAGATTGCTGCCCCCTCTGTTGTCTACCCAGTCTTTAACTTGATCAATCAATTCATTCGTGAGTCATATGTCCCATCTCTCTGGAAAGCATTTTACATCATTCCTCTTCATAAAGGGGGAGTCTCCACTGAAATAACAAACTTTAGACCAATTGCAATCTTTTCCCCTCTTTCCAAGATCTTAGAAAAATGCATTTATAAACAACTTTTATTTATTATTTTTTTTATTTTATTTATTTAAATTTGTTGACCGGGAGTGTCTGACTGGATGTAGGTCCATTTTCAGCGGAGGTCCGGGGAGAAAAGCTCCACAGTAAAATAAACAGACATTAGTTACATTGGATTTCATAGCGATTAACAATTTAACATAGCAATTACTTACAACATATTTACAGATGAAGAACATAGTACATCAGTAGACAACTAGAATCTTTGTTTGTGAAGTACATAACAGACATTAACAAATGTTACAATGAGAAGTTCCTGCTGTATAATAAGTACTAGGCTTATGAGCATCTGAGCTTGCTATAATCAAGGTAGTTAGTGGAGCGGAGAGAAAGGTAGTGGTTTACTATACTTGGAGCTTTTCTCCCCGGGCCTCCGCTGAAAATGGACATGTATCCAGTCGGACTCTCCCGGTTAACAAATGTAAAATAAATAAATAAATAAATAAATAAAACTTACTCCCAGAAAATCTATTAGCCTCTACAAAATATGGCTTTCGCCCAGATCATAGCATAACAACTGCCATTGTTGCCTTTTTGGACCACATTATTAAAGCCAGAGATGATAACAATGTAGCTTCTTCCCTCTTTTTAGGTCTCTCTAAAGCTTTTGATATGGTCTTGTATACCAAACTACTCTCAAAGATGTCTGCTTTAGGCTTTTCCAGTCACATGGTTCTCTAGCTACCTATCTAGCCAGCTACAGTCAGTTAAATGGCTCTCTCCTTAGTCATCTTTTCTCCCAGTTAATACAGGTGTCCCACAAGTTGGCATACTTGGCCCTGTCCTTTTTAGCATATTTATAAATGATCTACATACATCCTCCCAACAAGCTGCACTTATACAATATGCAGATGACTTCAGTGTTATTTGCTCATCTAATAGTCCTTCCGAGTTACAATCTATCACTCAGCAGGCTTTCAACTATACTGAAAACTGTCTCAATAACAATCAGCTTTTCCTATATACAAATAAAAAACTGTTCTTATTTCTCCCCAAATCCCAAACACACATAAAAGACACCTTCAAAATATTGTCTGTCAACAAAATTGAAGTTGTACCTCACACAAAGTTACTCGGTGTCATAATATATGATCAACTGAAATTTGATCTTCATATTCAAAGTGCATAAAAATAATACAGCTAAAACTGGGCATGCTCTGTAGATCAAAAAGATTCCTTACCAACTCCTCAAGAGTGATACATATCTCCTACATTTGCTACTAATTGCCTCACATATTTTCACCAACATTCAGATCAGCCTAAAATCAAAACTTGAGTTCTGCTATAATAAAGTAGCTAGATTTGCAGCCAATCAGTAATACAGTTCCCATTACTGCTCTGCTCAGATATTTAAACTGGCTTGCATTACCTCACTACCTCAAGTTCACCCATCTCCTCTGTGCTCATAAAATGGTATGCAAATCTTCATCCTGCCCAGCAACCAGCACTATTCTTAACCATTGCCTCACTAACCACCCTCTTTGCTCATCTGGGAAACGCCTTCTTGAAATCCATAAACCAAAACCATCGGTCACTGCCTATAGTCCTACACAATAACCAAAGTCTGGAACAGTATTCCTACAGATATTAGAGCAATGCCATGTAGTCATATATTCAAACTCTAAAGAGATTTCTCCTCAACTCCTGGCTCTGTACATGTCTTATATCAGGCTGACACTATTCATGTTCCTTTCTTCTCTTCCTTCCTCTCTCCTCTCTCCTCTCTCCCTTCTCTTTCCGTTTCTCTTCTTCCTCCCTTTCCTTTCCTCCCTTCTCGTATTAGCCAAAGCACCAGTTACTTCTGATATCTCCCTACTTTAACTCCATTTCCTAATCTCGCCCAACTGCAAAATCTCTTTCCTTTCACTTAGTCTTTTACCCATATTGGAAATGCTTAACATCATTACCACTGATTATCACTATTGATTAGGTTATCAGTACCATGTGATTGTTTTTCAGTATTCACAATATGCTTTTCTGATCTGACTTTTATTCATCCTGTATGTCAATTCTCCTATTTAAATAAAGTTAACTGGTCTGTCCAACACAATAAAACAAATACAGCCCCAAAAGAGCTGAAGCAGTCCCAGCTGAGATAATCACGCACTGGCACACTTAAACGTTGAGAAATAAAATTCTTTCTTTAATACGAACTGATAAAACTGAACAACTTCATGAAACAGGTTAAGCACTTTCATCTACACCCGTAGATTTCTTCAGAACCATTTGAAAGTGCTTAATTACATATTATATAGTATCCTTTGTCCAATAACATCATCACATTAATTAATTAAAAACAATTGATGACTAACCATGAAAAACTACTTAAAGTGCACAGTGCTGAATTCCCTCATTACTAATACTTCCCTCTTGTAACTTATTTTATAAAATGATTATATATATCAATGTTAATTTAAATAGAAATATATTCATATTCACATATCATATATTACATCACATTATAATATGTTTTAAAACTGACTGTTAAAAACTGCATGAAAGCTAAAAACTGTAAAAAAGCTTCAGCGTAAATAGCTGCTTTAGCATCACATTTTTATATTTTTGTATTTTCATAAGCACTATAATGAGAAATATATCCTGGACAGCACCTTACTTTTTATCCAACATGGGTTTTATGGATATAGTATCATTAAGCCCTGGGCTTTCTGATGCATTCAATTTTATTTGCCAACGTGTCTCCTTTTCCATTAGTTTTTTCTTTATATTCCCACCCCTCGGATTCACTAGAATGTGTTCTAGTATACCAAACTCGAACATCTTACATTCATTATGTGCTTCACAATGTCTCCATAATGCATTATTTCCATTATGTTTTTTTATCTTATAACAGTGCTCATAAATTCTGTTCCTCAAACAACGTGTGGTCATTCCTACGTAATAACTTGGGCATGTTTGACACTTGGCTAAATATATTACATTTCTTGTTCTACAATTCCCCTTACAAAAGGTGATATTTGTCTTGTGAATATTATCCAAAATTATGCTTGTTTTCCCTGTAATAAATCTGCACTGATTACATCTGCCACATTTAGTTGTGCCATGCTCACTTTTGGTAATGCCATTCATCCTATTTAACCTAGATTTTATATTGAGGCCATTTCTATACACAAATGTGGGTTTCCTTCCTACTATATTGTATATATTGTCATCAGTTTCTAATATATTCCAGTTCTTTTCAATTGCATCCCTAATTTTACCAACCTGTGGGGCATATTGTATAACACACGCTCTTCTGAACTCTTGAGTAGCTGTGTCTGAAAAATCACTCTGAACCATGTTGTTTCCTAGTATAGGTTTATATTTTTTTCCCCATTCCTGAGTGACATAATTCACCACATCCACTATCATCCCCTTCAGATAACCCCTTTCTTTAAACATCATAGCTATCTTATTTAACTCTTCTACCATATCTTGATAGTCAGATGTCATTCTTGCTGCTCGTATACATTGTCCCTTGATTATGCTTTTTTTCTGGTGTACTGGGTGACAGCTATTGAACTCTAAATAGTCATTACTAAATGTATCTTTTCTAAATAAGTTGGATTTAAATTTATTACCATCTATAGTAATCCTAGTGTCCAGATAAGATATGCTTTTTTTGTCCATAGTGAAGGTGAATCTTAAAAAATCATTCCTAGTATTCAGATATTCAATGAATGTCTTTATAGTATCCACCCCACCTTTCCATACCATAAACACATCATCCAAAAATCTCAAGTAGCATCTTATATTAGTTTTCCAATCAGAGCCAAATATATATTCTTCCTCCCAGTTTAGCAGAAATAAATTGGCGAACATGGGGGCACACGCCGCCCCCATGGCTACTTCCTTACTTTGCTTGTAGTATTCCCCCTGGAACATAATGAAATTATTTTTCAGGACCAATTCCATAAATAACATAATGATACTTGTTTTCTCCCATGTTAAATTACTATATTTTTTTATACTGTCCTGAAATCTATTAAGTCCCTCTTCCTGAGGTATACTTGAAAACAAGTCAACAACATCCACTGTCACCAATATACAATCTTCAGAGATGAAATCATTTTTGAGTCTTGCCAAGAAATCCCAAGAGTCCTTCACAATATTTGGGATATTTTTATATGCACTTTTCAACCAACCATCTATGACTTTCCCTAATTCAAAAGTTTTGGAGTTGCTCCCTGATATTATGGGCCTGAATGGGGGTTCATTCATATCTTTGTGCACTTTAGGTATCCCCACTATGTTACTAATAATCGGATACTCAATTTTCACATAATTATATAGATCAATAGTAATTCTATTCTCTACTAATAAGTCTTCCAATATCAAATCTATCTTATGATTAGCTATATTAACTTCGTTGATAGATGTTAACATATAATTCCCAGAATTAAATAATATATTACTTATTTTATTATTATAGTCTTCCGTGTTAAATATAACTATACCCCCTCCCTTGTCAGACTTCATTAATCTAATTTTATCATTATTTTGCAACTCCTTCATAACTTTATATTCATTCTCAGTTAGATTAGTAACATAGTTCTCATAGGCCTCAATATAAAATCTAGGTTAAATAGGATGAATGGCATTACCAAAAGTGAGCATGGCACAACTAAATGTGGCAGATGTAATCAGTAAAGATTTATTACAGGGAAAACAAGTATAATTTTGGATAATATTCACAAGACAAATATCACCTTTTGTAAGGGGAATTGTAGAACAAGAAATGTAATATATTTAGCCAAGTGTCAAACATGCCCAAGTTATTACGTAGGAATGACCACACGTTGTTTGAGGAACAGAATTTATGAGCACTGTTATAAGATAAAAAAACATAATGGAAATAATGCATTATGGAGACATTGTGAAGCACATAATGAATGTAAGATGTTCGAGTTTGGTATACTAGAACACATTCTAGTGAATCCGAGGGGTGGGAATATAAAGAAAAAACTAATGGAAAAGGAGACACGTTGGCAAATAAAATTGAATGCATCAGAAAGCCCAGGGCTTAATGATACTATATCCATAAAACCCATGTTGGATAAAAAGTAAGGTGCTGTCCAGGATATATTTCTCATTATAGTGCTTATGAAAATACAAAAATATAAAAATGTGATGCTAAAGCAGCTATTTACGCTGAAGCTTTTTTACAGTTTTTAGCTTTCATGCAGTTTTTAACAGTCAGTTTTAAAACATATTATAATGTGATGTAATATATGATATGTGAATATGAATATATTTCTATTTAAATTAACATTGATATATATATAAGACAAATCCAAAAGCAGAGCTGCTGGCAGTCGAGGTATGAATTCACGCTGTACATAAAAACAAGCACAATCCAAACAAAGCGTGATATTTCAATGGCAATGAAATGAAAGTAAAGTATTCCAATAAAATCAGTTACTCCAAAGAAATAGATTCAGTTCTTGAAAATAAACTAGAAATTTATTAAAACGAGTAAGCGCTTTCGCCAAAGGCTTCTTCAGACTCTTGATACAAAGACAAACAACTAAAAAAAATACTTTTAAAACTAGCCAATACTTGTCATTGGTCAAATCAGTACACATGTTCTATTAGCTTAAAGAAACAGAAACTAATGTGAATGTAAAACACAGCCATGGATTTCTCATCCTCATAGAATAACGTCAACATAGTTATACGTTAATAGACCATGTTGTTCGAGCATGAGAAACGAGGACATCGTTGTCCAATGTTAAAATAAGATAAAACATTACTGTAAACTTCTTTTCTAATCCTTCTTCACATTGATTAAACCCTAAGCACTTTCAGTATATTGTCATGTCATGCTGTTTACACAAACACAATAGCGTAAACATCGCACTATCATGAAAATCTGTAAATAGAGAACTACACGAGTATCAAGTCTCTTCAAATACTTAATCTTTTTTTAAAAAATACTTAAAAATTGCTCTACGCTTTAAATTTTACTAATCTAAAATTCAAACTCACTGTGTAGATAAAACAATCTGTACTCGCATTTACTCAACTGAAGGCTGAGTGCATCAGGACGCTTCTGTGCGTCAATACGTCATGTTAAATTTTTTAAAAAACCAAAAGACAGTCGGTGATCACCTGGTTTGAACGTACACCTCAAAACCATATGTACTATCAACACATTATACAGCCGCCCATCGAAGGCTTTCTCGGACATCACTCATATGCAGTCACGCAAAAACAAACATAAAACAAAATAGAAGACAGAGGAAACATAAATCCCAAGTCTTATACATAACAAAAGCACATCGTAAAATGCAGAATAATAAAACTACTAAGTCAAAGGGAAGGGTTTTTTCCTTTTATAGTCGCATTACTTAGATCTGTTCTAATGGGATGTATGCAAGTTTAATATACGTTATTAATTGAGCGAATATCTGCAGATACCAGTTTGTGGCTCATAAGTCTAAGTCTTAAAGGTCTATCTTGCTATCCTTAAGACATCCAAATCTAAAAATAATAATAACCAATACATTATTCATGAAGTCTATTAATTCAAATGACAGCTGAATTAAATACTATCTCAATAATATACTAATGATATTTCTTAGAAATATAAACATCAATAGAAGTTTTGACAATAGCCAGTAGGATATCTTGAATATACCTACCCAAGAGCATTTCTTAAAAACAAAATGCACCTTAAGTATAGGACTAGGATTACTCATAAATGATAGTGTGAAAGACATACTGTATAAAGACTGTGTAATAAAGCTTACAAAACTCCGTGTTCTAACCTTAGACCTAAGGGAACTACTAGTAGGCTTTCCATCAATTTCTAAAGGTTATATGAAGTGCTGGAAATCGTCTTCATCTCCGTAACTTTCTATTTCTTAAGAATGGCTTTAGTTGTACTTTATCATTCAGGCCAGGTGGTCTGTCAGATCTCAATCTTATTATCCATCTTGTTTCTTGTTCTAAAGTTCTATTTATTAAATCACCACCCCTGAAGCCATTAAAAACACTTTGGATGACACAAAATTTAAAGTTATGATTTTTGCCTGACAGTTTTTTGTGCCTGGCTAAGGCATTCGTTTCAGTGCCTACTCTACTGTGATATATATGTTCCCTAATTCTTTCTTTAAGAGATCTATTTGTTTTCCCTATGTAATAACTTTCACAGTCTGTACATGTCGCTAAGTATATTACATTCTTAGTCTCACAGTTCGTGTTAGTTTTAAAAGTATAGAGACGTCCTGTATTGGGATGTTTAAAAGTAGAGTCTTTGTTAATATAGACACATTGATTACAATGTCCACAAGGTGAAGTATTCCTATCATTTATTGATCTATTTGTTATTGTATATCTAGGTCTACATAAAATGCTCTTTAAATTGGGAAGATTCTTGTAGGCTACACTCGGTGCTAAACCTACTATTTCACTTACATCCCTGTCTGATTTCAAAATTCCCCAATATTTGTTCAAGGAACTTTTAACTTGAGTATCCATCCTACTGAAGGTAAGGTTAGCTCTGACATCCATTACCGAGGATCTGGGAGTAGTCGTAGTTATTTCTTGTGCCTTAAAATAGGGTTTTGCTGTACTTGACCTTAGATTCTCTACCATATTGATAGTTTCTGATATTTCTTTTTCCTTATAACCTCTTTCTAGAAATCTCTCTCTCATGTCATCAATTCCTGACTCATAATCTTCCTGCTGTGGATTTAATCTGGATACTCTCATAAATTGTCCTTTAAGGACATTTTGGAATACATGACCAGGGTGCATGCTTTGTCTATGCAATATGTTATTCCGTTGGCAATCTTTCCTGTAGATCGTTGTGTTAATTAAGCCATTGGTCATTCTAATTACTTCAACATCTAAATATGGTAAATTTCTAGCTGAAAAATTCAGAGTGAACTTTAAAAAGTCAGTCGTATTGTCCAAATATGAGACAAAATTTAATAAGGACAGCTCATCGCCCAACCATATGAAAAAGAGGTCATCTACGAAACGACAATACATTGCAACATATTGTTTGTAATACGGATTCTCAAACAGGTGGATGTCTTCCCATCTAGCCATAACCAGGTTGGCGTAGCTATTTGCAAAGGACGTGCCCATAGCTACGCCATCCTTCTGTAAATAAATAACCTCATGAAATGCAAAAGCATTATTTGTCAAAATAGTCTCAAGTAACAACGCAACTAAGTCAACCTTCTTATCCAAAAAGTCTGAATGTACTTTCAAGTATTCAGATATTAGTCTAATCCCTGTATCATTGGGAATCACAGTGAACAAGCTGACTACATCCAGCGTTACAAAAAAATAGTGCTGTTGTTCACTCAATGGTTGTGTTTGAGAGTATAAATCTAAGAGAAATTGCTTGCTATCTTTCAAAATTTTCTTATTCTCATTAACTAGAGGTCTCAATATACTCTCCAAATAAATGGAAAGGGGTTCTGTCACCCACCCTTGACCTGCTACGATAGGCCTAAATGGTGGGTCTATACTATTCTTATGTACTTTGGGAAGTCCCTGTATAATTGGAATGGTTGGATTCTTCACTTTTAGGTATTCATAAAGTTCCTGTGTTATATCCTGTGACATCAATAGGTCATCTAGGGTATTATAGACACTAAAAACCATATTATTTAACTCACTTTTAGTCAATTTTATAAATGTGTTAGTGTCATCAAGCATCTGGAACATTTTGTCAGCATAGTACTTGTAATCCATGATGACCACAGGGCCACCCTTATCTGCTGGTCTTATTATAATTGAATTATCATTCCTTAGTGACTGTAACGCTTGTCTTTGTTTGTAATTCAAATTGCGTCCATGCTTCGATGGTAGTTTTTCCTGAAAAGTTCTATAAATCTCATCTTCTACTACATTCCCAAATACTTCTAAGGTTGGATGTAGTTGAGGTATAAATGTACTGTTTGGACGATGTCTATTTATATTTATGTTGTTATCGGAATGACCAAAATCTAGTCTCAGTTGTAAGTTACGAATATACATACATAATTTATGAGAGTATCCAGATTAAATCCACAGCAGGAAGATTATGAGTCAGGAATTGATGACATGAGAGAGAGATTTCTAGAAAGAGGTTATAAGGAAAAAGAAATATCAGAAACTATCAATATGGTAGAGAATCTAAGGTCAAGTACAGCGAAACCCTATTTTAAGGCACAAGAAATAACTACGACTACTCCCAGATCCTCGGTAATGGATGTCAGAGCTAACCTTACCTTCAGTAGGATGGATACTCAAGTTAAAAGTTCCTTGAACAAATATTGGGGAATTTTGAAATCAGACAGGGATGTAAGTGAAATAGTAGGTTTAGCACCGAGTGTAGCCTACAAGAATCTTCCCAATTTAAAGAGCATTTTATGTAGACCTAGATATACAATAACAAATAGATCAATAAATGATAGGAATACTTCACCTTGTGGACATTGTAATCAATGTGTCTATATTAACAAAGACTCTACTTTTAAACATCCCAATACAGGACGTCTCTATACTTTTAAAACTAACACGAACTGTGAGACTAAGAATGTAATATACTTAGCGACATGTACAGACTGTAGAGTAGGCACTGAAACGAATGCCTTAGCCAGGCACAAAAAACTGTCAGGCAAAAATCATAACTTTAAATTTTGTGTCATCCAAAGTGTTTTTAATGGCTTCAGGGGTGGTGATTTAATAAATAGAACTTTAGAACAAGAAACAAGATGGATAATAAGATTGAGATCTGACAGACCACCTGGCCTGAATGATAAAGTACAACTAAAGCCATTCTTAAGAAATAGAAAGTTACGGAGATGAAGACGATTTCCAGCACTTCATATAACCTTTAGAAATTGATGGAAAGCCTACTAGTAGTTCCCTTAGGTCTAAGGTTAGAACACGGAGTTTTGTAAGCTTTATTACACAGTCTTTATACAGTATGTGTTTCACACTATCATTTATGAGTAATCCTAGTCCTATACTTAAGGTGCATTTTGTTTTTAAGAAATGCTCTTGGGTAGGTATATTCAAGATATCCTACTGGCTATTGTCAAAACTTCTATTGATGTTTATATTTCTAAGAAATATCATTAGTATATTATTGAGATAGTATTTAATTCAGCTGTCATTTGAATTAATAGACTTCATGAATAATGTATTGGTTATTATTATTTTTAGATTTGGATGTCTTAAGGATAGCAAGATAGACCTTTAAGACTTAGACTTATGAGCCACAAACTGGTATCTGCAGATATTCGCTCAATTAATAACGTATATTAAACTTGCATACGTCCCATTAGAACAGATCTAAGTAATGCGACTATAAAAGGAAAAAACCCTTCCCTTTGACTTAGTAGTTTTATTATTCTGCATTTTACGATGTGCTTTTGTTATGTATAAGACTTGGGATTTATGTTTCCTCTGTCTTCTATTTTGTTTTATGTTTGTTTTTGCGTGACTGCATATGAGTGATGTCCGAAAGCCTTCGATGGGCGGCTGTATAATGTGTTGATAGTACATATGGTTTTGAGGTGTACGTTCAAACCAGGTGATCACCGACTGTCTTTTGGTTTTTTAAAAAATTTAACATGACGTATTGACGCACAGAAGCGTCCTGATGCACTGTGTCTTCAGTTGAGTAAACACGAATACAGAGTGTTTGACCTGCACAGTGAGTTTGAATTTTTTAGAAAAGTTTAAAGCGTAGAGCAGTTTTTAAGTATTTTAGAACAGATTAAGTATTTGCAGAGACTTGATTCACGTGTATTTTTCAAATCACAGACTTGTATGATAGTGCGATGTTTACGCTACTGTATCTGTGCAAACTACACGACAGGAGAATATACTGAAAGTGCTTAGGGTTTAATTAACGTGAAGAAGGATTAGAAAAGAAGTTTACAGTAATGTTTTATCTTATTTTAACATTGGACAACGATGTCCTCGTTTCTCATGCTCGAACAACATGGTCTATTAACGTATAACTATGTTGACGTTATTCTATGAGGATGAGAAATCCATGGCTGTGTTTTACATTCACATTAGTTTCTGTTTCTTTAAGCTAATAGAACATGTGTACTGATTTGACCAATGACAAGTATTGGCTAGTTTTAAAAGTATTTTTTTAGTTGTTTGTCTTTGTATCAAGAGTCTGAAGAAGCCTTTGGCGAAAGCGCTTACTCGTTTTAATAAATTTCTAGTTTATTTTCAAGAACTGAATCTATTTCTTTGGAGTAACTGATTTTATTGGAATACTTTACTTTCATTTCATTGCCATTGAAATATCACGCTTTGTTTGGATTGTGATTGATATATATATAATCATTTTATAAAATAAGTTACAAGAGGGAAGTATTAGTAATGAGGGAATTCAGCACTGTGCACTTTAAGTAGTTTTTAATGGTTAGTCATCAATTGTTTTTAATTAATTAATGTGATGATGTTATTGGACAAAGGATACTATATAATATGTAATTAAGCACTTTCAAATGATTCTGAAGAAATCTACGGGTGTAGATGAAAGCGCTTAACCTGTTTCATGAAGTTGTTCAGTTTTATCAGTTCGTATTAAAGAAAGAATTTTATTTCTCAACGTTTAAGTGTGCCAGTGCGTGATTATCTCAGCTGGGACTGCTTCAATTCTCCTATTTGTTACTGTACTTCATATGACAGTATTATGTAGTTTATTAATTGAACTATGTATGTTTGAGCTTTTCTTCCCTGCCCTCTGCTGAAATGGGATTCATACCCAGTCGTACTTTCCAGTAAACAAACGACAAAAAAAAAAATAACAATAAAAAAATCGCACTCACTAGCTATAACTGCTGGAGTACTTTCTATCTTCTCTAGTAACTCCCAGATAATTTCTACTACCCATTCCTTAAATCATAGGTGGGACTTCCCATTTTCATATCTTTACTTCATTAACCTGCATTTTTATCTCATTAATTATTGGTGGACAATCTAAAATAGTTATTGGATGTGTATCAAAGTTCTCAATTAAATGCACATGTTCCTGTGAAATATAATTTCTCTCCAGTCTAGCCCATTTATTGTACCATGGAGGAATAATATGTAAATTCTCTTCACATTCCTAGTACTAAATTCATGTCTTTCATACCAGATATTTCATAGATTCATAGATTGTTACTAGACTAATGATCCAGGGCCTTTCTAAGCCTAGCCAAGTTTTCCTGAATGAATAATGATGTCCTTTATCTAAATAGGACATTGAGGACCACACATTTATAAGCTACCTCTGTCCATAAGAGACATGGGTACTAGGCCCGTTGTAAATTTCTTGGTCCCCTTCCACTGGTCTATGTTGTTGCACTTAAACTAGGTAGGAGACGAACTCAGCTTCACATGGATGGGAAGCCTTTTCCTTAGGAGGGGCAGCCTCTAGGACACACATCTGTCTCTCCAGCATGCTCTGTTTGCTCTGGTTAAGTTACAGACAAAATCCAGATCCCTAGACCTTGTATTTCTGGTATTCTTTGACTTATAAATATGCAAGAAATTCCTAAATGTGGGGGCTGCAGATGCCTTGTAAGCCAGACATAAATCACCCCTCAGCAATCTGTAGGAGACTGAGTAGAGGAAAGGGCATTCTGCATAAAGCAGGTTTGTTATGCCTTGTATTTTTTGTAAGGAACCTTCGAGGAACCTGTAGTTGCTGCATATGCCTGGTCAGGTACATACCAAAGAGGGCACTGTACTCTATGATTGGTATGATAAGGGCAGTGGGATAATGACCTCTTTGGCACTAGATGCCATGCTCTTGCATACAAGTTGTACAACATAAAAGGATTTCCTTACCACTGTCGCCACCTGGTGGTTGAAGGTAAGGCTACTGTCTACATGCGTACCCAGATCCCGACCACTGGGTCGACTCTTAGGGACATATTATCAACACAGTAATTAGTCAGGAGAGTTGACCACCCAAAGGGTACAATTATGCATTTCTTAAAATTCAGTATAATAGCATGGCTTTGGCACAATTTGTTAGACAGAGATAGAAGTTCTTGAAGAATGTTAGTGTCTGAAGGAGAGTCGATGATAACCACCAGCTTGCAATCATCTACAAACTTAATTAGCCATAAACCTTCAGCATTTTCTTCTATTACAGAGGAATAGATGCCAAAAGGGGCAGGCCCAGAACCGAGCCCTGGGGGACTGTGTTAGTGATTGGCCTCTTGGTGGTGGTGGCCTCATATATTTTGCCCTCTCAGTGAGCCAGTTGACTATCCAGTGGATGTTAAAAGGGTTTATACCTAAATTACTGGGCTTGTCTATAATGCCAGAGTGGGGTAGTGTATCAAAATCCTCGGCCAGGTCAAGGCAAGCTGTGTTTACAGCCTACCTTCTTCCAGTGCTTTGGTGACCCTCTCAAAAAAATCCACCAGATTTAATAGGAATGACTTTCCTTTAACAAAGCCGAACTTTGATGGGTCCAGCATTTGCAGGTTACCTATATCCTCATTTATCATGTTCATGATGTTTCTTTCCATGGTCTTGCATATGAGACTGGTAAGACTTATGGGACTGTAGCTACTCAGATCAGTGGTGGACCTCCATTGTGCAGGGGAATGACTGTAGCCATTTTCCATTCCTTGGGCACAAAACCTGACTGTAGGCTCCAGCTGAAAAGTGATTCAAGTGGACCAAAGAGGTCATGTTTTCATGCTATTTATTAAACATCTCGAGATGTTATTGGGGCCTATCAATGCAATGTGTTTGGCCATGGAAAGTGCATTGATGACCTACTCCCTTGTAATGGTTAGGAGGATTGTGGTATGAGGTATTTCCTTTGGACTACTGAGGGGAGTGAGGGACAAATTTGAGCTGAACCTGTCAGTCAAAAAGTTGGCAATGGGCTCTGGTTCAGTGTGGATGATGCCATTTACAAAAAGTTGTGTGTATTGTTGTGCATTTCCCCCTTGGTTACAGACATAGCTGTAGAAAGCTTTGTGGCTGTCCTTTGCCTTAGAAGCTATTTTTCTTCAAATTTAGCCTTTGAAGAATTAATTAACCCTCTTAGCTGCCTTTTTAAATTGGTCGGGGGACTTTTAGTAAATATGGCTTTGTTCCTCCTACGCTTGGCCAAGATTTGTTTTCTTTTGTTGTATAACCGATTGATATTGTGATTCCACCAGGGTGGCTTGTCTTTTGAGTTAGTCTTATTCTTTTTTTAAATACCTTTATTGAATTATCACTTGTGACTTAGGTAAATTTACATTTATATAAAAGTAATCAAACTGTATTAACAAGTTCATGTTTACAAACATTATAGTTCACATATATTGTTACATATTATATAACCTAAGCAACATTATTTATTTATTTATTTACATTTGTTGACCGGGAGTGTCCGACTGGATGTAGATCCATTTTCAGTGGAGGCCCAGGGAGAAAAGCTCCACAGTAAAAATATACAGACAGTAGTTACATTGGATTTACATAGCAATTAACAATTTGATCAACATAGCAATTAACAGTTACAAACATAGTTACAGATGAAGAACATAGTACATCAGTAGACAACTAGAATCTTTATCATCTGCAAAGTAACATTACATAAATTATTCGATTCTTTTTTTAAACAAGCAACGTCTTTATTAAACTGTCACTTATGAGACAGGCAATCATACATTTATATAAATGAAAACAAACAACACCAACACAATCTTAGCTGTAAGCATTTTACATCACAAACCATACTGAAACACTCCCAGTTGCAAACATTATACACCACTTATTATCTAACCCATCATTTTCAGTCAAATATTACATACCTCATTTAATTCCTGCCTTCTTCTAAACCTCATTCTTCCCCTTTATGTATTGTTCCCACAATTCCCATTTTTTCCCATGTAGTTTGCTCCTAGTCTTTTCTAAACATATCAATTCCAATTATTTTATCTCTGTTACTTTATTCACTATTTCTAGCTTAGTTGGTTTAGATTTTGATTTCTATTTTTTATAATTGCCTTTTTGGCAGTCACCATAATTAGACACAACAAGGCCTTACCATGTCTAGGCAGTTCTGATTCTGCATCATAGCTCAGAAAAATCATCTTCCTTGTCACACCAATCTGTCCACCCAGCATCTCTGATAGTGTATCCAACAGGGAATACTTAAAATCCACCATCTCACAGCACTCCCAGAAAACATGTTCCCAATTACCTCTTTCTTCCCCTTCTCTCCTCCAAAGTTTGCTGTCTACCTGATGAAAAATTCTCTGGAGTCTACTTGGAGTATAAAAATATCTATGTAAACATTTCCAAGCAAAAATCCTAAATCATCTAGATTTTGTTTCATATTTGGGAGATATACATATATCCTCCCATTGTTTCTTTGTGAATTGCTTATCCAGTCTCTCTTCCCAATCCTTTCTAACCTCATCCGATTGATTCTTATAGTTATCATGCAATATTTTATATGCTGTACTAATTATTCCTTTCTTAATGACAGCTTCTGTTTTAGATTCAACTAAAAACTCTACCAGTGCTGCTCCTTCATTTAGGACCCACCCCTATTTCTTTATCTTTGCCTATACTCAGATATCAATCCTTGATAGGGAAGGCAATCTTTAACCTGCAGTCCAAATAAATTCTTGGTATTCTATCCTCTTTAAGCACTTTCATTCCCTTTTATTCACCAAAAACACGGAACTTCATCAGAATACCATTTTTATTCACAAGTGCACTTAAATAACCCTTCTATTGCATCATTTCCTCTACACAAACTCTAAGATTTCCCTCCAAATATTTTAAAGTGCCAATACACATTTAACACACATAATGCACATTAATGAAAAATACTATAAAGTGTAAACCAAACGTAAACCATCATACTGAATCATATAAAACATAAAACAATCATAAAGAACATTTTTTCCTATAAAACTTCTTATTAAATACACTTGTCCATAGTTAAAACATCTACCTATATCAAACCTCAGCAAACTTTTTAAAATTAATGTTTTCATTTATACCTGTAGGCTGATCAGCTCTTAAACATATTTGCCATTTATTCTCTTGCCTCCAGGACATTATGGCAACCAAATACAAAACCTTCAGTATCAATGCTTTCCAGTACTGTAAAATGAAACTTCTTAAATCTTTTACAGATCAAACTATGTTTGGCCAACGTATTAAAGTGATTTTTTTAATAGCGTTAATATGCTCCCTTGTTCTATAACATAATTCTTTAATAATCTTTCCAACATAAAGGTGGGGAAAAGTATCAGGAATAGCAACATATACAATACAAGTACTATGACAACTGTATCTCTTTGTAACTACATATGCAAAATGTGTATGCTTAAAACTAACAGAACTAACAATCTGATATTGTTAATCCTCGTTCATTCCTTACGAATGGGTATCGGTTCCGACCTCGGAACCGAACCGGCCATTTTCCAAGCTCGCGTCAGCTTCAAACTCTCGAGCTAAACTCTTACCCACAATCCCCCTCTCCCTGTTACCTCAGATTTTGTTTGCTGCGTTGCCATTCGGTCGTGTCAAGCTACTTCTTTTGAGCTAGGTTTAATAGTTTTTCAGATTACTTTACTGTCAGAAAAGTTTATATTTCATTGTCTATTACCTGTCACATCTAACGTACATAATTTCTTCAGGTTTTTCTGCTCCTTTCTTTACCACATTTACCACGAGATATTCTCCCTTTACCATCGTTGGTAATCCTTCCCCCTTTTCTCATACCTACGGGTACTCTCTTGTACCATTGATGGTACCTTTTCTATTAATTAACTTGCTGTCATGGCAGATAAGAAAGGTAGTCCGGGGTTTAAGCGGTGTTCTGATTGTGGACACAAACTACCTACTTCTGATGCACACTCTTTGTGTGTTGTGTGTTTATTGTTTGGGAGCCTCCCATTTGTCTGTTGACCCACCCTGTACTATTTGTGAGAACTTTTCAAATAGAACCTTGTTGGAAAGGAAAAACAAGCTGTTACTGAAGGGACTTCTTAAATCTCCCTTTTCAGAGGATATTTCTAGGTCGGAGGCCTCAACCTCTCCTAGAGCCCATAAGAAATTCTTGGATGTTCCTACTAAGGCTAAATCTTTGCCTTCGTCCCCGGCTGGGGACTCCCGCCAACCAAAACCTAAAAAGGCTAAAGTTTCGGCTCCGGACCTCACTCAGTCAGCCCCAGTGCTTTCGGTGCCTAGACCTTTGGCACTGAGGCCTTCAGCTCCATTAGTGATCTCGGCTCCGTCTTCTCCTGCAGCCTTCACTATATCGGCACCGAGGGGCTCCTCAGTTCAGACTATTACCACTGTATCGGCACCGACTGTTCAGTCGGTGCAGACCTTGACCGTGTCGGCTCCGAGATCTTCTGTGGAACTGATGCCTTTATTGTTGACTCCAGTTTTGTTGGTTCCAGCTTCGGCACCAACAACCACTTCGGCATGGATCCCTGTGTCGGTGCAGACTATGACCTTGGCACAGATGACTTATTTGGTGCAGACAACCGTAGTCCAGTCTCTCTCAGCACCATTGTCCTTGGAGCAGACAGATGAGATGGGCACCGAGTTTGCCTCTTCTGTGGACAGGCCTGTTTCTCCCTCAGTCTCTGTGAGGTCCACTAGAAGCCTTTCCGAACATGATGTGTTGCATCTTGTGGATCAGGTGCTCTTGGCCAGAGGTATCCCACCCCAATGGAACTATCCTTCCTTGGGAGGTGATCAACCATCTCCAAAGACCCCTTCTTATTCTCCTCCTTCATTGCCTTTGAAGTCCATGGATATTGCACAGTCTTCTCCTTCTGCGGTGCCGTTTATGGATCTCACTAAGGAACTGCAGTTGCCTTTGTGGCAGGAAAGTTTTGCTATGACCCAGGATGTCAGTTGTGACATGCATAGTTTGCTGCGCCACAGCCATCCAGGGACTCCTGGAGGGGTGACCCCTGTCCTAGACATGCACCCCTCTTCAGGTGGACCAGCCTTCCAACTAATGGAGAGGGCTTTTGCTGCTGCTGGTGATACTGGACTGTCTATCCCTCTGCCCTCCTCTGGTACATTGGTTTCACAGGTCGCACCTAGTGGACACTGGGTGCAAGGGCCTCAGGACATATTCCCACAAGAATCCCCTTTTCCGCTGTCTTCTCCAGCTTCTCCTACTGAGGAGGTCCACCAGAAAAGTTTGTGTAAGAGGAAGCACATGGACTCCACAGAGGAGTCCCTCACTGAAGACACAGATTTCGATGAGGGTGAAGGATCCCCTTGGTCACCCTCTGAGGTATCCTTTGATGATCTCCTCAAAATCCTGAAACAGAGAGGTGACTGGCAGTCCTCTAATCTGACCTCTGAGGAATCTGTGTTCTTGCAGGCCTTTCGCACCCACCCCCCTACCTCCTGGGTTACTCCACCTGCCAATGAACTTGTCCGGCTCATCGTGTAGCATGCTTGGAAGGCTCCTGATACCGTTGAAGCTATTCCCTGGAGGCCAGATAAGATTCTGTCCCCTCCTGCTTCGGATCCCCATTGGTCCAAAGGTCTTCCTGTGGATGCTTTGTTGGTGGCGGCCGCAACAAAAAAGGATCTGGCAGAAGAAGAAAGCCAGACTGTCCATCCGCATAACAAAGAGTCCCGGGCCCTGGACAGGATAGGGAAGTGCACCTTTGCTTCAGCAACCTTTACTATCAGGTCCCTGAATTATATGGCACATTTTACCAGGCTTCAAAGTGATCTGATTTCTGAGCTGTCTGAAACATTGACTGGTGCCGTGTCTGATGAGGTCCGTGACAAAGTAGCCTCTCAGCTGGCCACCATTGAATCTATGTCTAACTCCTCTATGCGACTGATATCTCATGCATCAGGAGCAGCTAGAGCAGTGGGTTCAGCTGCGGTCTTGAGAAGATATGCCTGGATGCACTTGTGCAATTTCGCAGAACCCTTTCAGGCTTCCTTTCTTAATGCTCCCATTGAGGCCTCCTCGTTGTTTGGGCCCAAAGTCAGAAGCACACTGGCCAGATGTGAACAGGACGGTAAGACCCTTTCTGCTGTAGGTGTCCGTTATTCTTCCCCTCAACATGCTTTCTCCCGAAACCAAAAGAGTGAGAAGATATGGTTCAAGAAATCTCAGGGTCCTTTCCATGACACATAGGCCGAGTTCTCCCCCAGAGGCAGAGGGGGAAACTCACAGGGAAGATGCTCCTTTCAGGGAAGAGGGGTCCACGTAACCAGGGTTCCAGGGATTCTTTCCCTGGTCAATCCTACCAGCGATCCTGAAGAGCGGCCCAACACCTTTCCTCTGGAGGTGGTTGGGGGACATTTCTCCTTGTACCCTTCTGCCTAGCTAACCATCACCACCGATTCTTGGGTACAAAGGATTATAACCAGAGGTTATCATATCCCCTTCGATCTTTGTCCTGTCCCTTCAAAAAACCTTCCCGACGTTCCACCCAGTCAAAGGGAAGAAGCAGCACTAGAGATGGAAAAGCTGCTAAGAAAGAGAGTCATCCAAATAGTCCCTCCAGACCAGATAGGATCCGGATTCTACTCAAGACTATTTTTGGTGCTAAAGAAAATTGGGGACTGGAGACCAATTTTGGATCTCAGTGTACTGAACAAGTTTGTGAGAGTACAAAAATTCTGGATGGTCACAATACAGTCTATCATCCCGCTTTTGGAAAAAGACTATTGGATATGCTCGATAAATCTTCAAGATGCGTACAAACACATAAAAGTAGACAGGCCATCAAGAAGATTTCTGCACTTCTGTGCGGGAGCCAGTCACTACCAGTTCAGAGTACTGCCCTTCGGACTCTCTGCAGCCCCCAGAGTGTTCACAAAGTGCATGGCAGTTGTCACAGCTCACTTGCGACTTCAAGGATTCCAGGTATTTCCATACCTAGACGACTGGCTCATTTCCGCCCCCACCAGACAGCTACTGGAAGAAGCCCTGGCATACTCTCTCCTCGCTGCTCAAAGGCTAGGCATAACAATAAACTGGCAAAAATCCAATCTCACCCCATCTCAGTCAACAGAATTTATAGGGGTTATCTTGGACACAAAAAACTGCAGAGCTGCTATTCCAGAGCACAGAATTCTAAGGATAAAGCGACAACTAATTCCAATCCTTTCAAGGGAAAAATCCATGGCTCACTCAGTTCTACAGCTGTTGGGTTCCATGGCAGCCTCCATCACCATTGCTCCCCTGGCCAGGCTTCACATGAGGCTTCTACAATGGCTACTGCTCACCCAATGGTATCCTTTTCAGCATCCTCTTTCAGCCATGATTCGAGTAACCCACAGATGCAAACAGGATTTAAACTGGTGGATGACACACAATCTCTCACAGTGGTCTCACCCCTTTTCCCCCCAGCAACCCAAGGCCACAATGACCATGAACGCCTCCTTGATGGGGTGGGGGGGATATGTCAGGGACAGACAGTCCAAGGCACTTGGTCCAAACTGGAGGCCCATCTGCATATAAATGTTCTAGAGCTGAGGGCGGTGCTTCTGGCGTTGCAAGCATTCCATCCCCTGCTGCCATCTGGGACAATTGTGATTCAATCAGACAACATGACAGTGGTCTGGTACATCAACAAGCAAGGTGGAACCAAATCTTACCCCCTTTGTCGAGAGGCCATGAGGATATGGCAATGGGCGATGGCTACCAACCGTTTTTTTTCTAGCAACGCACATTCCTGGGAGTTCCAACATGATAGCAGACAGACTCAGCAGGTGCATTCTTCAACCTCACGAGTGGTCCCTGAATCCCTTGATAGCAGCGGAGATCTTCCACTGCTGGGGCCGTCCTTGCTGTGACCTCTTTGCATCCCCGACCAACTACAAATGCAGCAACTACTTCTCCCTGATTCCCCCTCTGGGACAGTCACCCAGGGACGCTCTAGTCCAAGATTGGCCCTCGGGTCTTTACGCATTTCTACCCTTTCCCCTCATTCCCCAGTTTCTGAAGAAAGCCCGTCAGTTGAAGAGCAAGGTGATCCTCATAGCACCATAGTGGCCTCGACAGATTTGGTTCCCCTTCCTTTGGCCTCACCTACTAGATTGACCATGTATTCTCTATCCAACCCCAGAGTTGAACTCACATCCACAGAACCTGATTCATCCCAACTTGAACAGCCTGAAGCTCACGGCATGGCTACTCCAATTCCCTTGATTGGCAGGCAGAATGATCTTTCTTTACCAGTACGTGATATTCTCATTGCTTCTCATAAGTCTTCCACTAGAATTACTTATCTGAGCAAGTGGAAAAGATTTACCTGTTGGCTGAAAAATAAACAAATAGACCCTTTTCAGCACCAGTGTTGATAACACTATACTATCTGGCCGACGTTTTTCAATCGGGTCTGTTGTCCTCTACCATTAGAGTTCATTTGGCTGCAATTTCTAATTTTTATGAGGGTGTCCAAGATTCCTCTCTTATGTCCCATAAATTGTGCAAGACCTTCATAAAAAGTGTGAACCATCTGAAGCCACCTTTTAGAGAACCTATTCAACCATGGGATTTATCATTAGTTCAACAAGCTCTGACAATGACACCTTTCGAACCAGCCTCTTCTTGTGACCTCAGATATTTGTCATGGAAAACCTTGTTTTTCGTCACCATTACTTCTGCCAGACATATTGCTGAGCTTCAAGCTTTATGTATCAAGAGTCCATACTTGATTTTTCATAGAGATAGAGTGTCTCTGAGAACTAATCCATCATTTCTGCCTAAAGTGATCTCTGAAATGTCCATTAATCAAGCCATTGAATTGCCAGTTTTCTTTCCCAATCATTCAAACAGAGGAGAGTATTGCCTACATACCCTAGATATCCACAGGCAACTCCATTTTTACTTAAACAGGACTAAACCCTTTCGTAAATCTGACCAGTTATTTTTGGCTTTTTCTGGACCTAGATTAGGATCTGCTGTTGCTAAGGTCACATTAGCTAGATGGTTGAAGGACTGTGTGACCTTTATTTATACACAACGCAATATCTCATTGCCTACTACCATGGAAGCTCATTCAACAAGGTCGTTGGCAACTTCTGCTGCCTTCCATGCCAGAGCTTCTTTACATGACATCTGTGCAGCTGCAACTTGGGCTATGCCTCATACCTTCATCAATCATTACAAATTGGATTTGGCCTCCAGGGGAAGAGCATCTTTCGGTTCTGTGGTGCTCAGGAATGTCCTTCCATGAGAGCCTCCCAGGAATAGAGGTAGCTGGGGACTCTGTCCCGTGCATAAGGAATGAATGAGGATTAACAATATCAGATAAAGAAGTTATGTCTTACCATAATGTTCCATCTGTATTGTTGATCCTCGTTCAGTCATTACGACCCTCCCTCCTTCCCCCTCCTGTGGTTTCTAGTGGATCTCACCATCCGGTTCTTTTAGGTTATTTGACCAGAGGTAGCCTCTACCTTCTTTGACATGCAAACTCAATCTAAGGTAACAGGGGGAGGGGGATTGTGGGTAAGAGTTTAGCTCGAGAGTTTGAAGTTGATGCGAGGTTGGAAAATGGCCGGCTCGGTTCCGAGGTCGGAACCAATACCCATGCGTAATGACTGAACGAGGATCAGCAATACAGATGGAACGTTATGGTAAGACATAACTTCCTTTTACTAATGAACCTACATTGTTTGCAGTCAGTACATGAAAACATACAGACTGCCCTAGTTCCTAGCTTATATTCTTTGACTAAATCTCATTCCAGTAACATTTTTAGGTTTTGAACTTTTTTAAACACAAACTGGGGTCTTTTACCTACTACTTAACTCGGGATTACCTAGCACTATTTTCCTGCCTATCAGTAGTTAATGGCACTGGAAAAGCACACCTCCTATCATCAGAAGTGGTGTCACCTTTTGTCTTTTGTTCTTTATAATTAAAATTAATTCCCCTGGTTAAAATAGATGGAAAATTCATATCGCTTTTACTAAGTACTTCTTTTTTAATGTTTTGAAGTTCTTCTACAGGGTAACATCTATCTACTAAAAGTCTTTCCAAAAATTCCACTTCTTTTCGTAATTCATTGTCATTACTAATTATATGACATAACCTAATAATTTGCCCTCGAAAAATGTTCAATATTATTTTTCTAGGGTGATGACTAAAAAATACAAATAATTATTGGCAAACGTCTCTTTCCTATACACAGTGCTCTCAAATCTGCATGTATTGACATCCATTGTCACTGTAACATCTAAAAAAATTTTTTTGGTTCCTTTACCACTAATAACAAATTTTAGCCAAGGTACAGTCTCATTAATTTGCTGAACAAATCTGTGAATCTGTGAATAAATCCAAAAGTCATTTTGATATGGTTCGTGGCTTAGTAGACCCAGGAGTGAATCTGTTTGTGAAAGAAGTAAAAGTTACAACTTCTAACGAACACCAAGGTATACATTCCACTGATTCTAATTGTAAAATTTTACTTTATCAGTTATTTATCAGTTACAGAACACATTATAAAATTAAAGTCTCTTAAATATGATCATTTTTATCTGGAAAGATGTATTGAATTACAGCAAGTACCACTGGGACTTAGGGTGTATAAGTTTCCCAATAGGATTAAATATTGTGATTCTATTTATGAAGAACTGGTTTGTATTTACATCAAAGCTGGTTTGGAAGCCTTGAGAGCCTTAATTAGTTGTAATAGTGTTTCCATTCGAAGGCTAAAAGAAAATATTTTTACAGCTAAATGACTATTTTCTAAACATAATTTTTTTTCTTTGTATCAGGAATTATATGACAACATTGTTATAAAAATTCACTGTCATGTTGCTGCCCTTATTTATCATAAGGCAAAAAACTTGACAGAGATTCAAAAACTTATACTAACAATCAAGTTTTTTTTTAATTAAAAGTAAATACATTGTTTATAACCAGGCTGGTGTGGTTGACAGCAGAGTTAATCAGCTGGATGAATTTAATGATGGAACTGTTAACAATGATGGTAACAATGTAACTGAAAATGCTACTGGTGAAAATGTGGGGTGGTTGCAAGTTAATGAAGAAACCGTGAATGCAGACGTACCGCCACCCCCAACCAGCCCTGTTTTTTCAGTTAAGAAAAGGTATGAGGAATCCTCCATCAAAGGACATCCAATTGGGGCAAGAAAAGAGGGAGAGGGAGGGGGAGAGGGTGTTAACAGCTACTTGCCCAGTCTAACTTGTCTGATCATGTTTTTAAAACTTATGAATTAAAAGTATTATCAAAAGGTTTTACTTTTATACCTTGTAAAAGAGCCTTATACCCAGTTTGGTTATGGATTTTAGAATGTTTGTACGAAAACTTAAAGTATATTTTGAAAGATGTCAATTTAACTAATAGTGAACACATTGTTAAAAAAACTAAGCCTATTTAATCCTTCTTTAGTCAATATGCTAACTATTTTTTCTAAGGCGTGAGAGTATGAATTTGATAATTTAGCTAAAGGAAAAGGCAAGCACAAAATGTTTAACTTAAACCATAAAGAGCAGCCTTAAGATAGCTCCCAGCAATACAAAGACTTGAGATATATGAAAGGGGACAAAGGCTGTGATCTGGTTATTATAGAACAAGACAAATACAAAAATGAAATTATTAGTATGCTTTCTAACGTCCAGTAATACCAAGTTGTTTGTAGAGATTTTTTAAGAAATTGTTATAGTGAAATAGATCGAGAACTTTTTGAGTTATTCAGTCAAAGTTATATTTCTTGGGGAACTTATGAATTTTTAATGGTGGAACAGCCTGAACTTGGAAAAAATTTCAGGATTCCAAAAATCCATAAAAATAGGAAGTTTCCCTCATACAGAACTATTGTGTCCTCTCCTAGGAATAAAACTTTATGTGTTTCTGTTTTGTTGGGTCATATTCTGAACCGTATAGTGCAAGTTAGTGAATTTCTTTGATAGATTCCTGGTCTTCTTTAAATAGTTTAAATGAATACAAATTCACAGGTAAAGAAGCTTTACTTGGAACAATAGATGTAAATGCTTTATACACTAATACTGACCAGGAAGAAGGGTTACTGTATATGAGACTTTAGTTAGAAAAAGTTAACATGGATGGGGTCACAAAATATATAGTATGCTGTTTGATGGATCTTGTACTTAAGAATATTTTTTTCTTGTTTAATAACAAAATTTATCAACAATTAACAGGTGTGGCTATGGGAGCTATGGTTGCCCCAGAATTCACCAGCACAGTTTTATGTTGGTGGCAACAAGAATTTATGAAGGCCATACCATTATTTCAACAAGTTACATACTACAAAAGGTACATAGATGATTTGGTCTTTATTTGGAAAGGCAGTGAGAGTTCATTTATCGAATTTGTTGAGCAAATTAATGAGACTGAACCTTGGCTAAAATGTGTTATTAGTGGTAAAGGAACCAAAATTAACTTTTTATATGTTACAGTGACAATGGATGTCAATACACACAGATGTGAAAGCACTGTGTATAGCAAAGAGACCTTTACCAATAATTATTTGCATTTTTTTAGTCATCACCCTAGAAAATGAAATGTCGTATAATTAGTAATGACAATGAATTAATAAAAGAAGTGGAATTTCTGGAACAACTTTTTGTGGGTAGATGTTACCCTGTAGAAGAACTTAAAAAAATTAAAAAAAAGAAGTACTTAGTAAAAGCAATATTGATTTTCCATCTATTTTAACCAGGGGGAATTAAGTTTAATTATAAAGAACAAAAGCCAAAAAATGACACCACTTCTGATGATAGGAGGTGTACTTTTGCAGTGCCATTAACTACTGATAGTCAAGATATTATTGATATAGTTAAAAACAATTGGAAAATAATGCTTGGTAATCCAAGTTAAATTCAGTAGTAGGTGAAATACCCTAATTTGTGTAAAAAAGTTCAAAACCTAAAAATGTTATTGGAATTAGATTTAGTAAAAGAATATAGGCTAGGAACTATGATAGTCTGTATGTTTTCATGTACTGACTGCAAACAATGTAGGTTCATTAGTAATGTCTGTTCTGTTAGTTTTAAACATACAAATTTTATGTATGTATCTACAACGATATACAATTGTCATAGTACTTGTACTGTATATGTTGTTATTTGTGATACTTGCTTCCACTTTTATGTTGGGAAGAGTATTAGAGAATTACATTGTAGAATAAAGGAGCACATTAATGCTGGTAAAAATCATGATCCCTTTAATGCTTTGGCCAAACATAGTTTGAGCCGTAAAGGATTTAAGAAGTTTTGCTTTACGGTATTGGAACAAATTGATACTGAAGGTTTTGTATTTTGTATTTAGTTGCAATAATCCCCTGGAGGCAAGAGAATATAAATGGCAGATATTTTTAAGAGCTGATTAGCCTCCAGGTATGAATGAAAACATTAATTTAAAAAGTTGCTAAGGTTAAAGACGATATAGATAGATGTTTTAACTGTGGACAAGTTAATTTAATAATAAAAAGGTTTATAAGAAGAAGTGTTCTTTATGATTTTTTATGACTTTTATGATTCCTTATGATGGCTTATGTATGGTTAATATTTTAGATTATTTTTCATTAATGTGCATTATGTGTGTTAGTGTGTATTGGCACTTTAAAATTTTTGGAGGGAAATCTTAGAGTTTGTGGAGAGGAAATTATGTAATATTAGTAGGGTTACTTAAGTGTACTTGTGAATGAAAATGGTTTTCTGATGAAGTTCCTTGTTTGTGTTGAATAACAGGGAATGAAAGTGCTTAAAGACTATTCTTTGTAGTGGTTCTTTCCTCAGTGAAGTGTTCGAGCCTGGTAGCAAAGTTTTTGTTAAAAAGTTTTTTATTTCTTTGCCAAATGTTTTTTGTGGATTCTATCATCTTTCCCTCTCTAGTTCTTTCCTCCCAGTACCTTGATTCCTTTGCCAGTTTTCTCCAATAAAGTCCACCCCCTCTTGTCTATTGTCTGTAACCCTAATTGTAGTCATCCATATTGGCAGAGTCTCCTTTCTTCAGTCCCGTGTTGACTTATTTCTTAGGATACTTTCTCCTACTTTTTGGATATAATATTCTGTATGATTATTGTTATTCTCCTTAAATCCTGCATCCAAGATCACAGTCTCTCCTTGTTTCTTGAGCTTCCCTCCTGTTTCATTATCATCCCTTTACACTTTGAATTATAGTTTTCTGTTTGTGCTATATATAGAGTCATCCATATCGGCAGAGTCTCCTTTCTTCAGTCCCGTGTTGACTTATTTCTTAGGATACTTTCTCCCACTTTTTGGATATAATATTCTGTATGATTATTGTTATTCTCCTTAAATCCTGCATCCAAGATCACAGTCTCTCCTTGTTTCTTGAGCTTTCCTCCTGTTTCATTATCATCCCTTTACACTTTGAATTATAGTTTTCTGTTTGTGCTATATATATAGTAGCCTTAGATGTGTAGCACTGAAATATCCCTCCAATTCAGGTAATCACAATCTGCCTTGTTCTACTGGGAGAATCACCTTATCCCACTTGACTCTTGCCATCTTCCTTCTCAGATTAAGTCCTTCAGCTCTTTATTAATTGATATCCACAACTACTCCTCTAGTTGATAAAAATATGCCTGACGTGTATAAGACTAAATGGACTAAAAGCATTTTAACTGCTTGTATCTTACTATCCATATCCATATAACAAAGTTTCAATTTTCTCAGTTTTTGTAATATCTTTTGTTTAGTCTCTTCCCACATATCCTTAGCTACCACACCAGAATCATTTTTAATCCACACTCCTAAATACTTCATTTTACCATGTCCCCATAAATATGGATATTGCTAATCCAATTCATGTGTGGGTACATAATTTACTGCTATTGCCTTGGTTTTAGCTTCATAAATTTGGTATTCTGATAAAATTTAAAACTGTCTCAAAATGTTCCACAACACTCTAATGCCTCTTTCTGGTTCTGTCAGGTATAAGATAATATCATCTGCAAATAAAGCCAGCTTTTTTGACTAGCTTACCAATTATATCCTTGAATTTCTGAGTCCCTTATTTTCTTTGTCAATGGTTCTAAATATAATGCAAATAACAAAGGTAAAAAAGGGTGAAGGCTACCCTATCATCCCTCTAGAATGTACACCACAAACATTCTTAATGTAAAAGAACTTGTTTGGTGCCCAAATTCTTAAACCAGAACTAAGATACATTTTGAATAATAGACACAATAAGCTTTCAACCAGCAATTCCCAGCTCAGAAGGGTGTAGGCTATTCTCTGCTGCCACAAAAGTGTAGACCACAGACCTTCTTAATGTAAAATAACTGGTTTGGAACTGAAGTGCTTAAAATAGAACAAAGACACTTATAATAACAGGCATAATAAGTCTTCAACATTAATCCCCATCTTAGAAGCATGTAAGCTGCCTCTCCTGCTCCAAGAGTGCAGACCAGAAACCTTCCTTTTGTAAGATAAGTAGTTTGACGTCCAAAGTGCTTAAATCAGAACTAAGAGGCTTAGAATAACAGTGACAATGTAATCAGGCTAATAACAAGCAGATTAAATGCAACATGACACTTTTTAAGAACATGCAGCAAAAAGCTAAATAAAGTAAGAAGAAGCACAAATACAGTAAATGCAGCTGAATAAAGTGCATTTTTTTTTAGAAAGTGGGAATGTAGGAAACAGAAGATAATTCAGGTTTAAGAGACTAAGGGGGAAGGCCTTCCCAGTTGATCTGTCAGTGCTTAGTAGACGAGCTGAAAAGATAAGACTGGCAGGATTGTCCAAAATCAGATGTATAGTAGGCTCAGGCAACTCAAAAGCCACCAAGCTTAAAATCACAACAGCAATAGAGCAGGTATAAGGGAAAAATCAAATGCAGACAGAGATCATCAATAGGCAGAGAACAGCAAATCAAACAAGCAATACAGCTAAATAAAGATGCCACTACATATTTTTAGTTAAATGAGGAATGCTACTTCTCTGCATCACTTGCTAATTAGCTGGAAGTTATTCACTGCCTGCAAAATAATTATTTTCTAACTGACACTGGCCAAGACCTCTTAAAACTCCAAAAAGAAGAAAAAAAACTTAAAATGCAATATAAGAAAAAGATAAAAAATAGAAGTAACCAAACCTTAAATGAATAACTCAAATCAAAAAGCAAATGCAGACAGAGATCATCAATAGTCAGGCAGAGAACAGCAAGTCAAACAAACACTACAGCTAAATAAAGATGCCACTAAATATTTGTGGTTAAATGAGGAATGCTATTTTTTAGCTTCTCCCACTAATTACTTGGATGTTATTCACTATCTGCAAAATAATTATTTTCTAAATGACCTTAGCCAAAACCTCTTAAACCTCCAAAAAGAACAGAAAACTTAAAACAAAACAAAATGCAATAGAAAAAAAGGATAAAATAATAGAAGTAACCAAACCTTAAACTAATAATTCCAATCTAAAATCCATGCAGACAGAGATCAGCAATAGTCAGACAGAAAACAGCAAGTCAAAAAAGCACTATTTTAGAAATCTATCCTCTTTTGTTGTATTTTCCTTCTAGGCCCCCAGATACATCCTGATTGTTGTAAATCAAATTCTCGTCCCCACCTGTAAGTAATAGTCCCTGCTGAAAGCTGAGTATTTTTTCCAAAAACATTTAAGCTCCATAATAGCAGTTTTAGGTGGAATACATGCCAGCTTAATCCTCACCCCTTGCCAGTAGCCCTTTACTACTACAAATCTGCCATTATTATATTTGTTTCCTCTTCTGTCACTACTGGAGCTCCTCTAGCAATTAATGTAAGTAGTCCTATTTTCCTTTGTCTCTGATCTTCTGACTACTATCCATCCTGAAATCCTTTCTTTATCAAATTCACATGCTCACTTCTTTCCAAATGTGTCTCCTATAGCATTGCTATTTGCATTCTGCATTTCTTAATATAATTATTATTTCCTTTTTGTCTATACCTGTGAGACAATTCACATTCCAAGATAGTGTGGGAACTGTTGCCAGTATGGTAAGAACTCTTTATTCCCACATATTATGTATATAGCAGCTTTTGTAAATGTCTGTTTTGAGCTTTTGTGATACACTCATCCATTAATGTTTGTCAGGTTAATCCTTTATAGCATTTTCTTTTCATCAATATTGTTATCTATGTCACACTTTGCAAGACTTTTTGCTTTAATAAAACCCTCAAAAAACACCCCCAGAACACCCTCAAAACCTGTTAGCTTAATACAAACACACCTAACTATAAACATCTTCAAATAATGAAGTTTAACTCTCCTAATAGGAACATTTGTGCCAAATAGACTGCTGCTAACACGGGCACTGATTAATCTGAAATTCAGGTTATCCATGCTAAGATGCATATTATTGACTGTGCTTTGACTTACACTAATTGGTGTCTGTTCTTTGTTTTATCTTTACTCAATCCAAATGTGAAAACAACTTGCATGCTTTCAGAAATCATTAACTTTTAGCCTTGAAGAAACCAGTGTTCTGTGTTTTATTGCCCTATTATCAGCATGTGCTTGTGGAAACATAGAGAAAAAAGAAATATGTAGACCTCTGCTACTGGCTTAGACTTCACACCTCTGTCCCTTCCATCTGTCCCACAAGGTATACTTGACACCAGCTTGCCTCCAGTTTTCACTCAAGATCAAGCCCTAAAAGCTTTATCAGAAGCTGAAAATATTGCATCAGTTGGTCCTGATAATATCCCTGGATGCATCTTAAATAGCCTTGAAGTAGAATTTAGCAACCCCCCCCTTACAACATAGGTTTTGTACCAAGTGAATAGAAGATAGCTACAGTTACTCCTCTGCATAAGGTAGGACCCTCCATAGACCCAGGCAATTACAGGCCCATAAGTCAGATCAGCCTCATATGTAAAGCAATGGAAATAATCAATAAGGACAAAGGGAACCTGCAAACACTGGATCCATCTCAGTTTGAATTCATCAAGGGCAATTCATGTTTACTCAACCTGGTAGTCTGTTTTTTAAAAAGTGTCCAAAGCAATTGATGAAGGTAAAATGGTAACCTCCACATAGCTTGACCTGGTCAAAGCTTTTGGCACAATCTCTCACTCAGGCATAGTAGAAAAGCTAAATAAACTAGGAGTAAACACCTACATCACCCACTGGATTGCTAACTCGATCACAGATAGGACGCGTGAAATCAGAACTGTTTAAGCTACCTGTACAAAGAGACTAGTCACTAGTAGAGTCCTCCAGGTTCAGTGCTAGGACCCTTCCTGTTTGTCATCTACTTCTCTGAAATAAAAGCCAATACCAAAGGGCTCTGGCTGATTAAGTTTGCAGATGACTGCAAGCCAAGAGCAGTCACTGAATTCCCGAATAACTTAGTCTTCTTGCTGGAAGTTTTGTCCCAAACAAATAACTGGTGTCAGAATCATGGACTGAAACTTAGTGCCAAAAAATGCATTGCCATATAATTTGGGAAGTTGCGTACCCCAGGGAGCAACCAGATTGATGATACACACTTAACAGTTAACCCAGTTGTCCAGGATTTGGAAACGTATATGGAAAGTTATCTAATTCTGAGCAGTATGTGTCGACTATCATAATAAAGTTCTTCTTTATTGCACAGCTTATAAATAAAAGGATTGCTTCTAAACCTGTAAATGTCATTGTCCTAGTTTACTCATTCCTCATTAGGCTAACCATTGAGTATAATTTTTCTTTCAGCAGGTATCTAACCAGACAGATGCAGCAACTGGAAGGCTCAAAGAGATAACTTATTGAAAGGATACAAGACCTAAACTACATGTCCTACATGGACTGACTTAAAGCCCTGTCACTATACTTGGTATCCTACAGACTAAGAGGTGACCTCTGTCTGTCATGCAGGGCATCCTCAGTCCCAATATTGATGGACCTACTGCACATCAACATACATGTCAAATAGCATCATAAATAGTCTGTCCAAGGATCTAAACTTCTTATGTAACATCAACAGGATGGTTTGGAGGGGCAGGGATATCTTGCAGCGGATACCACTGCTATGGAACAGATTACCCATCCATATAAAACAAAACTCATCACTGTCCATATTCAAGTGCAACTTGGATCTATGAATGTGCTAATAAAAAAAAAATTACCTTAGGACTGTCCCCTGTACTACTAATGGAAAGAGGAAGCTTCTAAATGCTTTCTCCCAAGCTTGGGCCCTCTCGAAGTATCTATGACATGATCCCAGTTATTCTCACTGGAGGTAGTATATAATTATCAAGCATGGGGTGGATAAGGCCAATCTAAAATCAATCAGGATAGGTTAATTAAACCACCAAAAGGGAAATTGGCTACACTTAAAATGGACCCCCATGGCAGCTAGCCTAGTAATTGTGAACCTATGACCCTTAACACTCCTACAGCATAAGAACTCTGAAAGATCAGCAAATAATGTAGAAACAAAATCAAATCTTCCAAAAGCAAGTATGAACTGAGAATTGCCACCCATGCAAAGTATAACCACAAAGCTTTCTTTAGCTATATGATAAACCCTGGAAGTAATACCCAGCAATGCTCTAAATTAATATAAAATAATACCACATATGCATCCCCTAAGGACATAACCAACTTATTAGCAGACAAATTAATCTCCAGCTTTACTCTCCTATGTACAGCACATTAACATACCTATGCCAGCTCCTACTCACCTCTGTGCAGGTCCTAGGTGATTTCAACAGAGCAAAGAGCACTATCTGTATGGGCCTGGACAATGTGCTACGCTGTCTTCTTGTCGATACCGAACACTGTCTGGCAGACTTGTTAATAGCCTAGTCATTCAGAGCCTCTTCTCTGGTTTCATGCCAGAGGCACAGAGAACTGCTTTGGTCATCCCTGTCCACAAAGGTTGACCATCTAATGATTTAGACAACTATAGACTCATGCGCCACATCAGTCTTATCTGTAAGGCAATGGAGCACATCATTATGTAACTTATTAACAAGGATAGGCTGCTTGCATTTCCTGGACCCAAACTATTTTTTTTTTAAAGACAAATTTTGCCTCTTAAACCCGGTGAACTTTTTTGAACAAGTCACTGAAGAATTAGACACAGGCAAGTAGGTTCACCCTGCTTACCTGGATTTGACCAAGACCTTTGATACTATACCACACTCCAGAATCAATGACAAGCTAATTCAGTTATATATAAATCCTTGTGTTACCCAGCGGATTGCAAACTGGCTCAAAAACATGTCCTAATTTGACAGTGTGAAGGCATACTCTCATCTAAAGAGTAGTTACCAGTGAGGCTCCCCTCATGGTCGGTCCTGGGACATCTCCTCTTTGCTGTCTACTTCTCTGATATCAAGGCTAACAAAGTTTGCTGATCATTACAAACTTGATGCTTTCATAAGTACCCCAGATTCTCCAGGAGGGCCTAACACGCACCAACACAAGAAGTGTTACAAAGATCATGGCCTCAAATTAAATGTCAAGAAATGCAGCGGTGTGTCCTTTGACAAACCTGAACACCCATGTTCCACTTGCATGGGTGACTCCCCCCTAAAAACTGACATGGCCATTAGGGACCTAGGCACTTTCATTAACAATGAACTTTCCTTTTACTACCATGTGATCACTGTTGTAAGGACACTGTTTTATATAGCCAGACTAATCACCAAAGGTATGTCGTCAGGATCCAAGGAAGTCATCACCCACCTCTATTCTTTCTTATCAAGCCAGTAACAGAATGCAGTGCTCCCTTTGGTGTGTGCTTATCAAACCACATGACCACAGTATTTCCTTACTAAGACAATAAAGGCATTTTCTCCCAGAGTACCCTATCTTAAAGCATTTTTACTCTTTGTTTCCTGTCAACTTTTGAGAAGGGATCTCTGCCTAGTCTAATGAGCCTCTAATGATCTGGTCCTATGCATCCTCCTACACATCCACAAAACTGATAACATCCTAAACACCCACTCCTGAGGTCAAAACCTCCATTGCAACATAAATAGGACCAGTTGGCATGCTAGATATCTATCACAGAGAATACCTCTTTTGTAGAATAGACTTTCCCTGGATGTAAATCATAGTAACTCTCTTACCCTCTTCAGGTACAACCTGGATGATTGGATGGCCATTCATAAGTATGGCCTGACCCCTCATGCCATTATGGAAAGGGATTGAAGCTACACACAAAGAACTTCACTTGTTTTGGGTTGTCATTAATTTAGGACTAGGCTAATTCAAATTGGGACTGTGTGTCTAGGTGACAAATGGTCCACATGATCAACAGCTTAGCAGCAACCTATGAACCTATAAGCTGTGCCTTCTGTCTCCAATAAGCTGGAGTGTGTGAGCCTACCATCTTTGAAAAAACTTGCTTATTTATATTAGGCTAAGTTAAGAATAGTTGGCAGTCATGGGTGACAATCATCTCGAGCCAAGGTTTATACCGCCGGGTGGCTAGCCCTGCCAGGGGTCACTGACCATATCCAGTGTGGTGACAGTGTTACTGTGCCAAGAAAGCTATGGGAAATTAGAGAATTCTGTCAGCCTTTACTAATAATGCAGTGAGGAAAGGGTCTACTGTGCTACGCCAAAGAATCAACTCTGTAAGAGGCCTCTGTCAAGTTTAGTCTGGGTGCAGATATTAGTAGCCCATATCAAAGACAACAGTGCATAGTCCCTTTATACTCTATGGAACAGTCTTTTTGCAAACTGATTATTGAATCAGATGTGTGTGTACTTTCTGTCATTTTTTAACCTGCTTGACACCAGTGATGTGACTCAGTAGACCTCCCCTTTGGTGCAAGCTTACTTCTTCCATGACATTTAGGGTGGCAATGGTAGGATGCAAACCCCATCTTTCCCACCGGGTCTTCACATTTGTGGTGGCAGTTGGTGAGGATACTGGAATTGAAATTATTAATTTTAAAGCAGCTTTGCTACAAAAGGTTTGTGTATAACCTCATAACTACAAGGTAACACATACAGAAGTTGTGTTCTGCAAAGCAGTTATTTTATCTTTTTAGTAAGTTTAGATTAAGAAATCTAACTTCTAAGAAATCAGGAGTTATGCTATTTACCTCACCACAAAAACTATACCAACATTATGGAAAATGCTATAGAACTAAAATATCTTGATCTCACATTAGATGCAGCTCTAAACCTCAATCAACACCCTGAAAAAGTTGTAAGCAAAACACTGACATAACTTAAAACTTTGCTATAAAATGTCCTACCTGCTACCTCCAGTAGTTTAAAGGGCTATTACTAAAAATATCCTGATTCAGAGCCTCAGACACATGCTGCCCGTATTGACCCTTCACTGTAGTATGAACACCCACAAACTACAAGCTGCAGAAAATAAGATCTGCAGGTTTGTGATGGTAGCAGACTCGTACAGAAATCATTTTGGCCAGAGAAGTGAGTGTGTGTGTGGTGGGGAAGAACTTCCATGGCAGGGCTAGCCTCCCAGAAGTGTAATCCTTGGCTCTAGATGATTATCACCATTGAAGTGACACACCAACCCCATGTGCAAAAATGGGGAAAAAGGGGTTATGGATGGATGGATGGATGGATGGATGGATGGATGGATGGATAGATGGATGGATTGCCAAAACTGCTTTGACCGGGCTAGGGCCAGGTACTTATTTATTGGCATCTGTTTACCGGGATAGTCCATTGGGCCATTAAGAGCCTATTTTCAGTGGAGGCCCTGGGAGAAAAGCTCCATAAACATAGAATGTATAACATAAATTAACAATATGAAAATTCATACAAAAATGCACAAATAGAAAACATTAACAGTTAGTTAAAGCAGAGAGTGAAATGCATAGTAGGTAGAATTAAACGCAAACTTACAATTACAGAATAGGTAATAAAAATTGTAAAAGTTTCTGTTGCAAGTGTAGTTAAGTAGTCTCTGGACAATTTATAGATTGTATAAAATGAAATATAAATAAAGACAAGAGAAAAATTAATGTCAGGTTATATATGAGGAAGTCATAGTACAAGTACAGATTCAGTTAGCAGAGTTTTGAAAGAAGTATGACACTGTAAGGTTCTAATTAGTAGTGGAAGGATGTTCCAGGCTCTGGCTACCAAGCAAGAGTAAAAGCAGCTGGCCTGCAGGTAGGTCAGATTATGAACATGCAACAGGTATTGATTCTCAGATTTTAGAGACCTTTTGGGAAGATAGTGTGTGAATAATGAACTAAGAGCAGGACAGTCTGAAGGTTTGTAAATTATTTTATGTGCCGTAGTTAATTGTAGGTAGGTAAGATAGTGTGGGAGTTCAAGCCAGTTCAGTGAGTGTAGAGATGTGCAGTGGTGAGTAGAATGTCTGGCATTTGTTGCAAACCAGGAGATTTTGTTATTACAGGTTTCAAGCTTTGATTTTAGGGTGGAGAGCAGTTTAGTAAGTAGGGGAGCACCATCTGTGAGAGAGGGAAGTAGATAAGTGGTAACAAGTATTTGGTAGGGTCTATTTTACAACATCAAACTCACAGGAGTCTGAACTTTGTAATATCTAACCCATATGTTCGAAATGTGAAAATAGCGAAGCCACGGAACACCGATTTTTTTTCCTAGGGAAAAAAATCGGTGGGCCATTTTTGTGGCTTTGCTATTTCCTCCACTGTGGTGCAATCTCGGAGTTGATATATTTAAGAAGGGTGGTGGGGGGCACAGCCCCCCACATTGGGGAGTGTGAGGGGTGAAGCCCCCCACATTAGTATAAGTTTAAAGTGTATGTGTTTTGATTTGTTTTCTGTACCGGAACAGCGATTTTTTTTCTCTGGGAAAAAAAATCGCTGTTCTGAGTTTTCATACTTTTTGGGTTTCGAACTTCCTGGTTCGATATTGCATCATTCAAACTCCTTTGAGTTTGACGATGTAATATAGACCCATTTAGTAGAAGGACCAAGGACATGTCTGTGCCTGTAAAGAATGCCTAGCTTTTGATGTGTTTTATTGATGTTGTTTGTGCAGATTGAATTTTAGGCTTTCATCTATTATTACACCTAGCAGTTTCGTGTGACTAATGACTTTCATTCTAGTATTGCTCTGGGAAAGTATAGTGAACTGAGTTTTGTTTATAGGAGTATTTATCTCAGGGGTAAAAAAAAATGAGTTTAGTTTTGTTAGGATTGAGAGACAGATGATTATTGTGTAACCAGGTCTCAATGGATATAAAAGCAAATTTAGTAATTTGTTGTACATCTGATGTAGAGTCAGCGGAACATATGATAGTAGAGTCATCTGCATATTGTATGAGGGACCCTGACTGAAAGAGGACTGAAGATTGTTAATAAAGATGCTGAATAGAGTGGTCCTAATATAGAACCTTGGGGAATACCAGTAGAGGTGTGATGATATGGAGACAGGGAGTTTTGCCATTTAACTGCCTGTTGTCTGTCTGACAGATAACTGGAAAACCAGCTAAGAGAGGGAAGTGAGGGACCAGTTTTTGAGAGTTGATTTAGAAGGAGTGAGTGAGAGACGTATCAAAAGCTTTTGATAAGTCGAGAAATAGGGTGGGAACAATTTTGCCATTGTCTCTGGCTTTGTTGACTGTGTCCATGAAAGATATTAGGGCAGTTGCGGTACTGTGAGATGGTCTGAATCCATGTTGACTAGAGGATAGGATTTGGTTCAGGATAAAGTTAGGAAGTTGCAAGTGTATACCCTTTTCAAGGTGCTTAGATATAAGTGACAGTGTGGATATAGGACAATAGTTGGAGATATTGGTCGAGCTGCTGCCTTTGTGAAGGGGTAAAATAAAAGCTTTTTTCCAATTTTTTGGGATATATGATTCTTGGATAGATCTGTTAATTAGTGTAGTAATAGGGTAGGCAATGGCTACTACAGCAAGTTTTAGATATTCCATGGGTAGATTACCTGCTGCAACAGCCTTTTTATTGTAGAAGTTGGAATGGGATTAAGTGAGAATGTAGGTGAAGGGTTGTTTGTTGTTTTTTGGGATGAAGTGAAGCTGTAGAAGAAGGAGCTGGGAGGGAGGGGATGATGTGGCTAATCCAGTTTAATTTGTGTTAGAATGAGGTTTTATAAAGTTAGCAGTGGTTCGCTATATTAAAGGAACTTGGAATCATTTACCATTTGAAGCTAGGACACAGCATATGTAAAGCTAAGTTGAAGGAACAACTATTAAATGAAGTTAAATTGTCATGTTTTCAAGATGATATAAAGTATGTATCAATGCCAAAAGTCATCTAAAAATATCTTATCCGTGTATAATACCAAATCAATATTGTCATAGTGAAAGTTTTTATCTGTATTCATAAATGCAACTGTAATTATGTGTACTTAGTATATTTATATGCTCATTTTCTTATTGTAATGTGTAAATTTTCATGTTTACTTACATTTGCATATTGTCTTTCATGCCCTTAGAGCTCAGTTCATGGCTAAAAAAGGTCAAATGATCAGTCCATCTATGTGTAAACAAACAGGAATAAATAAATCAATAATTACACATAAAGGTTGTTTCAATCTGTGAAGGGATGAATGTTTAGCCATATATGTGTACTGTTTTCAGTTATAAACACTCAGCCATTTCATGGGCACAGGAGCATCTCAGAGATTCTAGGTCATAGAAAGGGCACCGTAAACAATGCTGCCACTTAAATGGCATGCATAGTATCAGAGACCAGATGCATTATGCTCATGTTCAGTTGTGATAGGCATGGGAATCTGTCTGTTTCATGGACATATTTGACAGAAGATTTTTCATCTGCAAAATTTTTGTCATTAGTGAGAGTCTCAGAGTAGCAAGACCGAATGAGTAAAAATGCAGACACATATGAGTCTGAGATTGCTTTTTCCCAGAGTGCTCCCTATTCCCCACGGTATGGTAAACTCAAAGTTGGTATATATAAAGTCAGGAGGACTGGGGGGGCTTGGTCTTAGGACAGCAGCAATGTTTGATTTTCACTGTTCTATAGTTTAGTATTTTCTTTCCATAACTCTGAGGCTTGCATCTATGAGTCTTAGAATTACAATAGAGAGCCTACTGACCCTGTGTGAGGTAAACTATTTCAGTGGTATCAGCATGCAAGCTGCGCAAGCAAGAGGTACAAAACAATTCCATTTCAGTTATCACCTTATCCACATAATTCTCTTTGTCTGCAGAGGAATCACAAGTGAGGCCATCAAAAAGAAAACGGACAGGATATAAAGCAAAGACCCCTTCCTGCTCTTCTTCCAGGGATCTGAGACTTGACAGGTTTGCAGTAAACATAGTGGGTTGGGGGGGGGGGGTCATCCTGGAGCAGCCCCAGAGGTTCCTGTCTGTAATGCTCCAAGGAGATAGACAAGGCAGTGACAGCCTGTGTACTACTCCTAGGCCTGTGTACTACTCATAGGCTGGGTGAAGTATCCCATCTATTGAAATTTATCTGATAGACTTCTGATGAAAATTCTATGGTGGTACCTTCTGCAGTTGAGTTTTAGGATGATGCCATGGAGAGTACCACCATGGTTATTGTCAGCATGTTTGACTCTGGCAGTATTTCTCCTGGATATACCTTATTATAGGGCAGCTGCCAGCATTCCTGATCCAGTGTCATCTGTGTTCCTGACTATTTTGTTGCCATCCTAGCCTCCCCTGTTTTAATTGTCCACAGCCTGTCTGTATCTCTGACTGAAATGTGATACCCATCCATGCACATACTTTCATTTCAAGTATATTTGAACTGTTATTTAGCCCTTTTATATATATATATATATATATATATATATATATATATATATATATATATATATATATATATATATATATATACACACACACACACACACACACACACACACACACACACGCACGCTAACTTTTCTGTTTCGTGGCCCTGATCCCAATGTTCCTGGTACTAGTCCCCAGTCCTTTCATGTTATCATATACTTGTATACAGAAATAGGTTTGTCCCCTAAAAACATCCTGCCTGCATATTCCATGTCTCCACACACACTCATTTTACAATCCCTTACTTTTTATTCCATCATTTTTTCCATATTCCCTTTTAATACTATCCTGATGTTTTCAAATTCTCCATCTAGTATTGGCATTATGGGATATTTGTCAGTATTTACCCTACTCCATACCATATAGGCTATTTTGCTGGCCTCTGTTTTGCCTGGTAGGCTGTGGTTACAGCTGTTTTTGATCTTATAGTTTGAGAACATTGTACACAGTATAGACACACTCTGACTACATCTGACTACATCCTATGGCAAAGACTGAGACCGGGCGGTGCTGCGACAAATACTAGAAAGTATATCTCTCAACGAATCGGGGACAAATCCAGAAATAATTTAAGACATTTTTAAAATGTACAATTAACTTCCAGCATCGCAGAATATGAGGATGTATTAATATACATTTTCTGAAGTAATTAAGTGTGATTCGTCAACTTTCACCCTAAAGTCACCAGTTTTGGGTGGGATTAATAGGGACAGACTTAATATTAAGTTTGAATTAAATCAGGGACAGTTGAGAGGCACGATTACTGCCACCAAAACAGATCTTGCTACGTATAATAGTCATATGACTAAAAATGCATATAAAGCCTACACACGGTATAGTTCTCTGTTGTAGAAATAACATAACGGTTCTTTTCCGTTAACGGGGCAGCAGCTTTCTGGGCCTGGATTTGCGTTAACAGAAAATAACGGATATGTAATATACGTTACATTATTAACTTTAATGGTGATGTCAGAAACAGGTCAGTTATTTGCAGAGTTACTAGAGCAACAGGTATCACATCAACATGCATTTTCTGAAGGATTGTATCATCGGTGATTAGAAGGTTAAACATTTTGCAAGCGTTGGTAAAATATAAGGCAAAATCAGGGGCAGCTGACAGGTATGACCAAGTTAACAGCCCTCCACCTTTACAACTAATGCTGGGGGCTACTAATGCCACAGTCTGGTTGTCTCAAAGGAAACAAGGCATCATTGTCGTGTACAGTCGTTGAGATACTATCAACAATTTTATAGTACTGAATCTAATACTGTGTACCTCATATAGTTATGTCTGTGTCCCTGTTTTACTCAAGTCAGGTGTTCCTAACAGTATTTTTCTTCTAGCATACGCTGCTTGTGTAGGCCACCTTGGCATGAATATCATGTTCCGTTTTTATTTAATTAATGAAAATATACAAAATAGTTAATATTTTTCAAAACCTCTTACATACTTCATTAACTCAATTCCTATACATCTCATAGTGGTGTTTTCACCGCTGGTACTTTCCTTATCCTATCAGAATGCAGATGCTTGCTTCCTAATCCACAATCGTTTTTTCATCACATATTAGTATCCATATTACAACAGTGCTAATATTAATAAAGCTTACCTCATAATTATTTATTTTTGCTGTGTTTCTCTTGCTAAGTGTGTTTACCCTGTTTTATAACAACTACTGCTTGCATAGTATCACACATCTTTTTGAAGTTATTTTCTTATGTGGCCAGAGGTAGTTTCTTTACTCACCAGTGGGAGTGGGGAGTACCGAGCTGCTTGTTTGTCCTCAGAGGAGTGGTTAGAAGCAGCAACTTGTAATTTGTTGGCCATTTTGGGTCATTTCCTGTTTTTTCCAGCCCCCTGCTATAAAGCACGCGTTAGCGCACTTTAGAGCGGAGCTGCTACTGTTGCGCACTAGGGCAGCGCCGGTTAAGCAGATTTAAACTATTAGGGCTACCTAAAGTTCACTCTTCAAATTTTCCCTTAAAACTACCTTCCTCATAGTGTACTACTGTTCTATTTAGTGTATCCTACAACTATAAATTATCTCTACTTGACTCCCAAGTAGACTATTCTCTATCCGTATAGCTAAGCACTTGCTCCTACAGTACTTATCACCTCGATACAGCACTCTTGTTATAGAAAGTACCCCAAAAAAAGCAAACCCCATTTCTCGGTCACCCACATCCCCCAAAACCTTTTTGTAAGTTTTTCTGTCTATTCCTTCTAGCATGTCGAGGGATCAGTTGCTAATCTCCTCTCCTGCTCAGCTGGTGAACCTGGGATTATTGAGGCAATGTTACAATTGCCTCATGTACACAGACAACCCTCTCCTCCTCCCACAAAACACAAATACATGCGAGAGATGCAACTATACGGCCAAACTGGAGGCTGAGCTCTCTCAACATAGGACTGGCAAGACCAGACAGGAGGAGAAGGTAACCACACACACAATAGACCCAGTCTCACATAATACCATCACAACCTCAAATCATACACATAAACACACAAAGACATACTGAGGCTCTGATCAAAAATCTACCAAAACAGCAGAGGCCACCAAAGCAGACACCCAAACAACTACCACCTCAGAACACAACACCTGCATCACATAGACCACACAGTCAGAGTGTCAAGCAGTCACAGCCCTTAAGGCCAAACACTATGCCAGACACACTAGTCATTGGTGACTCCATAGTCAGACACACTGACGCCCCGCTCACCAGACTGAGTAAGGAGAAGGTCACAGTAAGCTGCCTGTCGGGTGCTAGAATCCGCCACATAACGCATGCACTCAGGTCTCTCAACAGCAGGTACAAGTACGACTCAATCATTGTCCACGCTGGTGTAAACGACCTGAGACGCACCTCCCTGGACTACATGAAAAGAGACATAGAGGAGCTCTCTGATTATGTAGCCCAGGCAGGTATGACCCTGACCTTGAGCAGTATCCTACCTTCACCAAGAATGATGCCACAATACAGAGATAAGATGATCAGCTTTAACAATTGGCTTAAACTCTGGTGTCATTCAAAGGGGATCCAATGTCTGTCTGCCTGGGATGACATGCTGGACAAGCCACGCTGCTTCGCAAGGGACGGCTTGCACTTGTCACCCCTGGGATTCCGGATTTTGGCAAAGGCTCTTGCCACCCCCATAGTGCCTTTTTTAGGCAAGGCTCAAATTCTAAACCTACCACCCCAGAATAAAACAAAGAAAAAAAAACTAAGGGTAATGCTGCTCAATGCCAGAAGTCTCAACCTCAAGATGCACGCACTCGAGGCCCTTCTCAGTATGGAGAACATCGATGTCTGTGCTGTGACAGAAACCTGGTTCAAGGCTCCTGAGAGCACCCCAGCACTATCAGGTTTTACCTCATATCATGCCCGCCACAAAACCCGGACAATACCAAGAAAGGAGGAGGGGTATCCATATTCATCAAGGACACCCACACCTCAAGATTGGTGGCATCGCACGATGCATCGGAAACCATCCAGGTGCAATTAACCATAGGCAAGGCTGCTCTGCAAATTGTAGCATGTTACAGGCCACCCTCGCAAACTCAGGAACCTCACATGGCCTTCTTGAAAACACTGGAGGGGATAAATGTATCTCCAAACACCATCATACTAGGTGACTTCAACTACCCTAATATAGACTGGGAACACTACTCAAGCCCAAACACTCTAGCCCAAAAGTTCCTGGAATTCATAAACTCAAATGCCATGGAACAACTAGTCACCATCCCCACAAGAGGAGAGAACATACTTGATCTCATCATCACGAACATGGGAGCACAATGTTCAACGCCAGAAGTATACCCCTCACTGGTGAGATCTGATCACAAACTAATCTCGCTGGAGGTCCTCATCCCGCCCCACCCGAAATGAAAAAGACCACAGTAAAGAACTTCTCGAAAACCGACTTCACACTTCTAAAGACTAGTGTGGTCTCCTTTAAGGCCCCTGAGCCGGCGGTTAACATTACTCAAACCGCTGAATCACTTAAAATGCCTTCTACCAGCACCTGCAGGGCTGCATGGATCAGGCAATCCCAAGCAAAACAAAGACTCTTTGTACCAAAGGCAAGCGTCCAGTCTGGTGGACCCCAGCCATAAACAAACTCTACAATAAAAGGAGAAAGCTACAAGATAGAGCAAAATCCTTAAAAGGTAAGACACCGCTGATCACTATAAGTAAAAAGCTAAGAGCTCTCATAAAATCATCCAAAGCTAATTTTGAGAAAAAAATAGCTAAAGACTCTAAAGACAACCATAAAGCATTCTTTAGCTATGTCAGAAACCTAGGAGGAAACTCCCAGATATGCTCAGAATTAGTTCAAAATGATGTGAAGATTACTGATCCTACAGACATTGCCAACATACTGGCTGACAGGTTCAGTGCAAACTTCTCCCCACCCTCCCCGCCTAAAGAAGAGATATCTATACCAAATGATTGTAGCCCCCCAAACATCTCCAACGCTCAGGTGAGAACTGCTCTCTCCAAGGCAAAGAACACAGCATCCATGGGACCTGATGGTGTCCCCGGCTGTGTGCTCCATGAACTCAACGAGGAATTAAACCCACAGTTAGGACAGCTGTTTAATCTTAGTCTCACCTCCGGATACGCACCAGGAGTGGCACAGCGACTGTGGTCCCACTCCACAAAGGCAGTGCCTCCACCGACCCTGGAAATTACCGTCCCATTAGCTTGACAAGCCTGATCTGCAAAGCCATGGAAAGGATCATAATGGATCTCATAAATAAAGACATAGGAATTTGCAGACTTTGGATCCAACCCAGTTTGGCTTTGTCAAAGGCAGATCATGCCTTTTAAACTTGGTTGACTTTTTCAAACAGTCACCAAGGCCATTGACGAGGAAAGGCAGTCCATACAGCCTACCTAGACCTGGCGAAGGCTTTCGATACAATACCCCACTCGGGTATCATTGAAAAACTCATCAACTTAAATGTAAACCCATACATTACAAGATGGGTTGCAAACTGGCTGAGTGACAGAACCCACAGGGTCAGAGTTGCTGGCGCCATGTCAGACTCTAAGCCTGTCACAAGTGGTGTCCCACAGGGCTCAGTCCTGGGCCCACTCTTGTTTGGCATCTACTTTTCTGAAGTACAAGCAAACACAGGAGGGTTATGGCTGACAAAGTTCGCAGATGACTGCAAACTGGGCGCCATAGTTGAGAACACATCCGACACAGATATCCTTCAGAAGGGTCTCACAGAAACAGATAACTGGTGCCAGAGCCATGGCCTCAAGTTAAATGCCAAGAAATGCATAGTCATACCCTTCGGGAAAAATAAGGTTACCCTAGCTACCATATAGGTGGCAATCCCTGAACACAGAAGAAGTTATTAGGGACCTGGGAACCCAGGTTGACAGTAGCCTTTCATTCGACACTCATATTGCTAAAGTAGTTAGGAAGACCTTCTACATTGCCCACCTTATCATGAAGGGATTCACATCTAGATCAAGGGAAGTCATAGTCTCCCTATACTCATCACTCATCAGACCAATGATCGAGTACAATGCCCCATTCGGAATGTATCTGACCCGACACTTGCAGCAGCTGGAGAGGCCACAAAGTTCCTCACCAAAAGGATAAAGGGTCTCAAAATCTGTCTTATGCTGCACGACTGAAAGAACTCCAGTTATATTCAGTTGCGCACGCTTGCTCAGAGGTGACCTATGCCTGACATACAAGGCCATGCCAAACCCAGATTTGATGAATATGCTTCATCTCAAAAAATCTAGATCCCTCAGAGCCACAAGGGCGGGTGACTTAAACCTCGACACGGTTATTAATAGGACATGCTGGAGGGATAGATTTATCACCCAAAGACTCCCTATGCTGTGGAACAAAATCCCGGTTTATGTGAGGCAGAGCACCTCGCTGGCCTTGTTCAAGAGGAATCTTGACCAATGGATGGGAGATCGCAGATACACCCCAGGGGTTACCTCAGTGTCACTGCTCGACAGAGGCACAGCTAAATAATGGGCATATTTTCTCCAAACTAAGGGGTGGCGTAAGCCACAAAACTATGGGCTAGGCTTATAAATGCCCTCGGGCAGATAGCCTAGTATGAACCTATGAACCTATGAGTGCCATGGTGTTATCTACAAACAGCATTCTGGGATGTTGAAGACATATTGTTCATAAGTTCAGTTGTCAGATTTATGATCTCCTCACTGTTTGAATACCTTAAACCCACATTGATATGTTGTACTTCCAAAATAAATATCAAGATTATTTTTGAATGACGTTAACAACCAATTTGTTCTGAGTGGAAGGTGAAGTGCATTCCATATGGTGGAAGGTGTTATGCAGCTTTAGAATGTATTTCCTGATCTGGTATAATCTCCTCTAGGAAAGTTTTGCAAGCATATGTTTATTGCAGTTTACTACTATGAGGGTCCACACCCACTCATGCACTCACAGCAAATGTGGTTTTACATATCCATACTGTTGTTGGTACCAAGAACCCATACATGTTTTTAATTTTTATTGATATCTAACAAATATATTTCTTATTGTTTAAATCTTACTGACCTTTTCTGCTATATGGACATTCCAGTGGTGTAGCTGGGTTTTGGGACTGTCTACTTTAATGGTTTTAATTAAAAAAAAAACTTATTTTTCTAAAAGTGTTCTTCTTTAAGAACAGTCCCTTAGCATCACGTTTGTGTGTGCATTGTAGACATCATCTTGTTCTTCTTCCAGTCCGCCTGCGCAATTTTAAAATACAACTTTGGATTGATCGTTTTACTGCCTGTTCCAAGTAAGGACAGTTTTCTTATTGGTACTCATATTTGTTCTGCTGCTAGGTTTTTAGTGGTGTGTGTGTGTGTGTGTGTGTGTGTGTGTGTGTGTGTGTGTGTGTGTGTGTGTGTGTGTGTGTGTGTGTGTGTGTAGGGGGTCTTAGTGGTGTGGGTGTGTGTGTGGGGTTCTTAGTGGTGTGTGTGTGGGGTGGGGTTCTTAATGGTGTGTGTGTGTGTGTGTGTGTGTGTGTGTGTGGATGGGATTTCTTAGTGGTGTGTGTGTGTGAGGGTTCTTAGTGGTGTGTGTGTGTGTGTGTGTGTGTGGGGGAGTTCTTAGTGGTGTGTGTGGGGGTTCTTAGTGGTGTGTGTGTGGGAGCTTCTGAGTGGTGTGAGTGTGGGGGTTTCGTGGTGGTGTGTGGGTGGATTCTTAGTGGTGTGTGTGTGGGGTTCTCGGTGTGTGTGTGTGTGGGGGTTCTTAGTGGTGTGTGGGTGTGTGTGAGGGTCTTAGTGGTGTGTGTGTGTGTGTGTGTGTGGGGGGGGGGTTCTTAGTGTGTGTGTCTGGGGTTCTTAGTGGTGTGTGTGTGGGGGCTTCTTCGTGGTGTGTGTGTGTGGGTTTCTTGGTGGTGTGTGGGGGGATTCTTAGTGGTGTGTGTGTGAGGGGGTCTTAGTGGTCTGTGTGAGGGGGTTCTTAGTGGTGTGTGGAGGGGTTCTTAGTGGTGTGTGTGTGTGTGGGAGGTTCTTAGTGATGTGTGTGTGTGTGGGGTTCTTGGTGTGTGTGTGGGAGTCTTAGTGGTGTGTGTGTGTGGGGGTTCTTAGTGGTGTGTGTGTGTGTGGGGGTTCTTAGTGGTGTGTGTGTGTGGGAGGTTCTTAGTGGTGTGTGTGTGTCTGTGAGGGGGGGTCAGTGGTGTGTGTGTGGGTTCTTAGTGGTGTGTGTGCGGGGTTCTTAGTGGTGTGTGTGTGTGTGTGTGTATGTGTGTGTGGGGGGGGGGTTCTTAGTGGTGTGTGTATGTGTGTGTGTGTGTGTGTGTGTGTGTGTGTGTGTGTGTGTAATGTCCCAGTTAGGTATACCTGGTGATTAGTGCTACTCAGGCTCAAACCCTGTACCTTAGGTACAAGGAGCAAGAGCCTGAATTGTCTACCCATACCACCATTTGTGATTCAAGCTGTCTGGAATGTCTGAATCATACTTTTGGTCTGTTCCTCTTAAAATTTGTGGTTTTCTGGCAAATCAGTGAGAAGAACTGAATTCACTAAATAATGACAGTCATTTAAGTTTCAGTCTTGCTATCTTTCAGAAAATGCATGGTAACACAAAACACTTTATTCTAACAACTTTCTAAGATTATACAAGCAATGTTTAAAATGTGTCCCAGGTTTTGAACCTTTGTCCCCCCCACCAATACATTTTGGCTTTTTCCAGATTTTTGTGCTGCAAAGTTGAGAGATTTAATTGTGTCAAGTGGATTTTACAAGGAGCTGAGAGCTTCAGGAGAAGAGAAATTTAGTACTGCTTATGTCAAGAGTGTTTGCACTGGTAGTAGCACAATTTATTTATTTATTTATTTTACATTTGTTGACCGGGCTGGTCCAACTGGATACATGTCCATTTTCAGTGGAGGCCCGGGGAGAAAAGCTCCGCACTACAAAATAGTATTTACAAGACATAAGTGCATTGTAAGTTTTAGTTATTATAGAGGTATTTCCTATTGTCATATTAGTAGGATGATTCTTACTGAATAGAGCTATGAATATAGGTACAAAGATGAATATGAAGATGTAGTACAACACTGGTAGTATAGTAATACAGGGGAATGTTTAAAACTATGTAAGACAACAATGAACACTACTGAGCAATAAAGTCACACCAATATAGTTTGCTAGTAGGCTAAGTTAGCTAGAAAAACACAATACAGCAATCAAGTCTCTGATTATAAACCAATACCAAAGTTAGTTATAAAAGTCACCCATATGATGTTTGTTAGTAATTCAATTAGTTATTAAATAGTTCACTATTAATAGGTATATTGATATGCACACAATTATAAGTAAGAGGTAATTTTGCTTGTGCTGGTATGTAGAGAGGTGTCATCATATAAAGACTGGTGTTTAGTCTGGATTAGCACAAGGGCATAACCAGTGAGATTTGAGGTATGTTTTAAGTTTGGTTTTAAATAGGGGAGCTGAGGAAATGGATGTAAGGTGATCTGGGAGAGAGTCCCAGGTTTTTCCCACTGCTCTGGAGAACAGAGAGTCACCAGCCAGATTGTTGGTTTTATTTATTTGCACTAGTAATTTGTTTGATGAACGTAGGATCTTTAGGTTATCGTAGGGGAAGATTAGGTTGGTGAGTATGGGAGTCTTTGAAGGTTAGTATAGTATATTTTGGACTATTGTTAGTTGGTTCAGTAAAATTAGATTTGACAGTTCTAACCAGCCTAGTTGTTTAAGATTGTTGCAGTGATAGGTTCTGTAGGTTGAGCCAGTTGCAAATCTTGCTATATTATTGTAGGCGATGGAAAGTTTGTTCATATTGATTTTGCATAGTTTAGTGTAGATAGGGGATGCGTATGTAAGGGTTGAGATTAAATGGGTACGGGCAATAGTGGACCTGGCTTTGGGGGTTAGAAAGGGTTTGATTCTGTAGAGGGAACCTAGTTTTTTATTAATAGTTTTTATAGTGTTATTAATATGGGGCTCAAAGGAGAGGTTGTTATCAATTAGTACCCCAAGTAGTCTTGTGGTTGGTTCTGGAGATATTTCTCTACCATTAGTTGAGGTGACACTGAAGTATATTGGGGAAGCTCTGTGCGTGGGTGTGAATAATAGCATTTTTGTTTTTTTTTTTGGATTGAGAATGAGGCAACGGTCAATGAGTCATTTCTCAACTATGTTAAATACGTTTTGTGTTAGAGACTGAAGTAGTGATTGCATCTTGGCTGAGCATACTAATGTGGAATCATCTGCATACTGAATACAGGTGGCTTGAGGTATGACTGTGTGCAGGTCATTTGTGAAGATTGAAAAGAGGAGGGGACCAAGTATGGAGCCTTGAGGAACTCCGAGGGTTATTGGGAGGTGGGAAGATAGGGTATTCTGCCATAATATGGCTTGTTGCCTGTTTTGTAGGTAAGATTGAAACCACTGTATAGTGGGAGGAGCTAGTGACAAGTTTTTGAGAAAGTTTATGAGTAGCTGGTGGTTTGACCATGTCAAAAGCTTTTGACAGATCAATAAAGAGAGCTGAGGATAGTGTATCGTTGTTACGATTTTTGTTGATGCAGTTGGTGAAGGATAACAGAGCAGAGGTGGTGCTGTGAGATGGTCTAAAGCCATGTTGACAACTAGCTAGCAAGTTGTTTTCAAGTAAGTGTTTTAAGAGCTGCTTATGAATGCACCTCTCCATGATTTTTGCTAGCACAACAGGTAGCATACTTGCTTTTGATGCAGAAGGCTGTGGGTTCTACTCCCACAGTATGTATATGGATTGCTGATACTGTACTGTGTTGTACTTTAAAGGGAATGGATGTTGCAGTCCTGTGAATGTCCACTTTGGAGGAGATAGCTAGTAACTATGAACCTGTAGCTTATCACAGGCAAGTTATTCTTCAAGGACAACAAGCACTTTATTTGTAGATGAAACAATAAAGTATAAAGCTGTTTGCTAGCAGCAACCTCTTCATTAGTTGCAGATCTCTTTAATGCGGATTTATTTAGATGTCTTTTAATTCTGCAGACATTGTACATATTTGCTGATATTGGTGGATTGTAATGACAGAAGTTTGAGTAGACTTTTATTTTTGGAAATGTTCAGTTGGGTAGTTTTGTTATTTTTGGTTCATATATTTTGTTTCATTGCTTAATGGAAAAATGTTCAAAACAATAAAGTTAAAATACGCTTATACAAGGAATATAATTTAATACAGTCAAGAAAGTGAATCAAAGAACACACGTGTTTGCATGGTCCAAATTATGTGTGCAAGGGGCCTATGATTTGAAAACAGCCCAAAGATAAACATTATCCTCCACTGGCGGATGTAGTTTCTTTGAATGTGGGTTTGAATGCTGTCAATGAATGTGAGTTTTAAGGGCAGAGAAGTTTTAATGCTAAGTCTGTTTTCATTGTGAGACTGTATTGCTTTCTTTAGAAGATGTCTATCAGTGTTTGTGCTATAAAATTTAAAATATAAATCAGTATGCACATTACATTTATGGTAAATGGGGAGAAAGAGCCAAGTACTGGGACACTGGAGTACCTGCAAGGGGGGAGGGCTGTGTATGGCTGGGCCCCATTTGACCCTGATTTTGTGAGGGGGGAGGGGCGGCAAACTCAAAGACAGCCCTGGGTGGCACAAATTCTAGCTCCGGCACTAGGGCATGCATCAACCTCTGACTACATTTTCTTTCTGTAGTTTGTTATGCCTTCATTCCTGATATTGCACACAAGTGAATATTCATTACTTACCAAGAGTATAGATGGATAATAACTTTTATTCCATGTGAGTACACAAGCTCACAGGCCTGCTTTGTTATTCTACACTTGTTTAACTTGTTGGCATGTGAAATGCATTATTGTTATGCATGTTGGCATTTTACACTCAGTGTACTGTGGCATATATATATATATATACATTCTATCCAGTAAAATCTGCTGCTGTTTTGCTCAGATGGCCAGCCATTACGCATGGACTTAAACTGTGCAAAGGTCAAAAAATGTTACATGCTGACACTTTTGATGTCTCTGGAATATGATTCTCCTGTTCATAAGAATATTATTTACTGCAGCATAGTCATTTTTTTTGAAGAGGAGTTATTTAATGCACTGTCTCATTATGTGTGTGGCCTGCCATGTAGAAATCAGTCAACTGTTCTACATACTTCACTGTCTGCTATTGCTTTTTTTCAAACTCTTTGCCCCTACTGCCTGTTGACCATCAGCCCCCTTCAGTTTAGTTAGCTCATTCTTTCCCATCACCAGGGTGAGGGTCGATTGGTAGGGGCAATCAGTCAGACATCTATCTCAAGTGGTTTGACAATTTTTTCTACTTGTGCCCTATGCTCCCCATAGACCCTCAGCTTGCAGAGCTGAAGACTGCATGCATTGGGTTGTCCACACTGGTCATTCTTCACTTCTGAATGGAACATTTCCAGTAAGCAGCCCTGCCTCTTATCCTTAAGCAAGGGAAGTAGATTCCCTAGTGTACACTGGAGAAATCATACTTCCCTATGGGCACTCCAAGTGCACGCTACCCTCCCCATCCCATCTTCTGAGTGGGAACTGGGCCATGTCTCTTCATCCATCTCTCTCTGTCTCCCTGCCTGCCTTCTTCAGTACCAGGGCTTCTGTCTGAACCCCAGTTGCCTGGATCACAGTAAGAACACTATCCTTCTGTGCCATGAAGCCAGGCTCATTGTTTATTAATATTACCATGTTTCTTAGCTGGACTAAGTTTGTTACAGATTTTTTTTAGATTACTGCATTTATGAAAGCCATTCTGATTTGCTTGGTGTGGATGTGATTTGTGGTTTCTTGTCTTGTCAGTGGTCAGTATTATGAGTTGTCAAGTATACCACACTGCAGGGTATAATGTGATGAGTGTTTGTGCTATATTGTTGAACTTACTTCCAATTTTAGCATTTGTGTTTTCTGTCTAATGTCAATAATATTTTCATGTTTATCATTTATCTGCAGATCTCTACATAGCAATTGAGTGTTATTAAATCGTTTAATGTTGTATATGTGCATGTGGAGTTTTTTAAGGTTAATGCCAAGTTTAGGGTTGCAGCCATAGTTCATGATATTTGCGTTCCGTCTAACTTTTGACTTACCTCTGCAGTTTTTTCCCTTGGCTTTCCATGGCATAAACAATTGCAGATAGTCTAAATGCAGTTGCTTTTTATTCCTGTAACACAGGGCAATGCAAGGTGCTATTAAACATTTTTCATTTCTTGTTAGCTTTGTGATATTCCCTTCAAGTGCTCTGTATTAGTTCTTTCATATAAGCAGGCCTTGGTACCTTGTACACCTATGATTCTTGCTTTTTATTTCTTTCACTGCACTCTGGATTGTTTATCTGTTTCTCTACCTGCTATCTTTGTGCAGTACTTTTTACAAGTCTTCTCTTACCTCCGCATATATTTGGCATCATTCTGTGACTAGTTTGTCATGTCTCTTGTTCAAATTTAAGCTATCATCTGAATCTTGCCTCCTGTTTTACTCCCATTCTCATGGTGGGATGTTTTGCAGATGTTCAGGCATCTTGCTTAGTGCTTATGCAACATTCCATGATCCCAATATTTAAAAACTCAAAATAGACACTATCTCATAAGTGAATACTAGGCTAACTGCCCTGAAAGGCCATTTTAAGCCTAGACAATAACCAGAGGTCAGACTCAAACCCTGTACTTTGTGTTTACGAGGTGAAGACCTTAATCATTATGCCAATCCAACCTACCCTTAGGGTGGGTTGTGTACTCTTTAGGTTTGCATACTGATACAGTGAAATATGTAGTGTTCTTATCACTTTAAGAGACTACAAGATAAGCCAGGCATGCTGCTTGACCTCTGGGCATTAACAATTATAAAATTGATCTTTAATGGATGATCAGAAAGAACCACTTTCTTATGCTAGACTCTGCAAGTAAGTGGTACATAATGTTTGTGTATTCTTAGTTTCTTTTTTATTAAAATATGTCCACATAACTAGATCTGGCATTATAAAGAAGTAAGTAAATTTAGGAGAATCATGACTAAATCTGAGGGCCAGATTCATAGCATTATGCCTAAATCATAGCAGCTGAGATGTATTAATTATTTATTTATTGTCATTTGATTATCGGGAAGGTTCAAGTGGGTAGAAACCCATTTTCAGTGGAGGCCCAAGGAGAAAAGCTCCAAAATATTACAAAACCTTTTAAGAACAATAGATGTGTTGTTGTCCTATCTTGCCTTCATTCTTACTTGGTTGGGTTTGGATCCAGTCCTTGGAGCCGTCTCAGCCTTTATTTTCAAACTCGAGGCTCTCCGCCAGCTCGTGTCTAAATCCCTATCTCAGCAAGCATCAGCAATCTCCCCAGATCCTGTTTTCTGCTAAACAAGATCAGATGTTTGTCTGCTAGCTCTGGCTAAGTATTATCTTTCTTTACCTTTTTTTTGCTTAAAGTTGTGACTTTTTTCTCTGTTATTTACCTTAAATTGTGTCTATAGCTAAATAATAGTTTGCTGCTACTATGCTGTGTTTTTCACATTTAGCCGTCATCTGTCGTTTGACCTTCTTGTCCCTCCTGGCTCTTTTTACTGTTAAATAGCCCATTTAAGTTAGAGGGCTTTTAACTACACTGTTTCCTCCCCTTTCATTTCTATTTTCTTGTTGGTTACTCCGACATAGTTTAGATACAGTTCATTTAAGTTAGAGGACTGTGTATTAGCACGTTTAACCCAGCCACTGGGGATGCACAAGCCAGTGCATTTCTTTGTACCTGCCCCAAGCCCAGATAAATGGGGAGGGTCGCATAACGAAGGGCATCTGGCGTAAAACCTCTGCCAAATTACTTATGCGGAGAACATTTCATATTTCCATATCGGATTGGTTGAGGCCCGGGTTAACAACGACCGCCACCAGTACTGTTAGCCAACAGGGTGCTGGCAGAAATTGGGCTACTGTTGGCCGAAGGAGAAGAGAAGGGGGAAGGCATGCCCAAAGGCAGGAAGAGATGAGGAAGGCTAGGAGTGTAGTAGTAAGGGTAGGAACTTTGAATGTTGGCAGTATGACTGGCATAGGGAGAGAGCTGGCTGATATGATGGAGAGAAGGAAGGTTGATATATTGTGCGTGCAAGAGACCAGATGGAAGGAAAGTAAGGCCAGGTGTATAGGAGCCAGGTTCAAATTGTTTTATCATGGTGTGGATGGCAGGAGAAATGGGGTAGGGGTTATCATAAAGGAACAGTATGCCAAGAGTGTTTTGAAGGTGTAAAAAAAGTGCATTGTCATCCCCTTTGGTAAAAATTCTGTACCCATGAACTACCACATAGGCAGTAGTCTACTTAACACTGAAAGTGTGATAAGAGACCTTGGGACACAGGTGGACAGTAGTCTCTCCTTTGATAATCACATCGCCAAAGTGGTCAGGAAATCCTTCTACATGGCACACCTCATTACAAAAGGTTTCTCATCCAGAAAAAAAGAGGTCATTGTTCCCCTCTACTCATCACTCATTAGACCCATTATAGAGTACAACTCCCCTTTTGGTATGTACCTCACAAGACATCTACAACAACTGGAAAGGCTGCAAAAATACCTCACAAAGAGGATTACTGGCCTCAAACAGATGCCTTACGCAGAATGTCTCAAAAAACTTCAGCTTTACTCCGTCGCATATCGCCTACTCAGAGGCAATCTCTGCCTAACATACAAAGATATGTCAAACCCAGAGCTGTTGGACATGCTCCACTTAAACAAATCCCAATCCCTCCGAGCTACACGCTCTATGGACCTAAACCTTGTCACCACAATAAACAGAACATGCTGGAGGGATAGATTCCTGTCCCAGAGACTTCCCATACTCTGGAACAGACTACCTATCTATGTCAAACAGAGCTCCTCATTAGCACTCTTCAAGAAAAATCTTGATGATTGGATGGGTAATAGGAAATTTACCCCGGGGATCACTTCTGATGTTCTGCTTGACAGGGGCACAGAAAAATAATTTTCTTGAGTGTCGAAAGCCAGGGTACATTTTTGGCTAGGCTTGTATAGGCCCTAGGGCCAATAGCCTAGTACCTACCTATGAACCTATGAACCTAAGAGAGTGTCTGATATAGTGATGTTTATGAAGCTTGAAATTGATGGTGTAATGATGAATGTTGTTAGTGCATATGCTCCACAAATTGGGTGTGCAATGGATGAGAAAGAAAAATTTTGGAGTGAGTTGGATGAAGTGGTGGTGAGTGTACCCAAGGGTGAGAGACTAGTGATTGGAGCGGACCTCAATGGGCATGTTGGTGAAGTGAACAGAGTGGATGAGGAAGTGATGGGTAGGTATGGTGTTAAGAAGAGGAATGCAGAAGGTCAGATGATTGTGGATTTTGCGGAAAGGATGGACATGACTGTGATGAATACGTATTTTAAGAAGAGGTAGGAGCATAGGGTGATGTACAAGAGTGGAGGAAGATGCACACAGGTGGATTATATCCTATGTAGGAGGGCCAGTCTGAAGGAGATTGAAGAATGTGAAGTGGTGACGGGAAAGTGTAGTTAAGCAGCATAGAATGGTGGTCTGTAGGATGATGTTGGTGATCAAGAAGAGGAGGAGGAGTGTGAAAGCAGTGCCAAGGATTAAATGGTGGAAGTTAAAAAAGGGTGATTGTGAGGTGGAGTTCAGGGAAGAGTTAAGACAGGCACTGGAAGGCAGTGAAGAGTTACTGAATAGCTGGGTAACTACAGCAGAGCTAGTAAGGGAGACTGCTAGAAAGGTGCTTGATGTGACATCTGGACAGAGGAAGGAGGAAAAGGAGACCTGGTGGTGGAATGAGGAAGTACAGGAGAGTATACAGAGGAAGAGGCTGGCGAAGAAGGAGTGGGATTGTCAAAGAGATGAAGAAAGTAGACATGAGTATAAGGAGATGAGACACATGGTAAAGAGAGAGGTGGTGAAGGATAAGGATAAGGCATATGGAGAAATGTATGAGAGATTGGACACTAAAGAGAGAGAAAAGGACCTGTACCGATTGGCTAGACAGAGGGACAGAGCTGGGAAAGATTTGCAGCAGGTAAGGGTGGTAAAGGATAGTGAGGGAAACATACTCACAAGTGAGGAGAGTGTGTTGAGTAGATAGAAAGAGTATTTGAAGCGCTGATGAATGAAGAGAATGAGAGAGAGAGAAGGTTGGATGATTTGGGGATAGTGAATCAGGAAGTGAAACAGATTAGCAAGGAGGAAGTAATGGCAACTATGAAGAGGATGAAGAATGGAAATGCTGTTGGCCCAGATGACATACCAGTGGACGCATGGAGGTGCTTAGGTGAAATGGCAGTGGAATTTTTAACCAGATTGTTTAATGAAATTTTGGAAAGTCAGAGGATGCCTGAGGAGTGGAGAGAAAGTGTTTTTGGTACCTATCTTTAAGAATAAGGGTGATGTCCAGAGCTGCAGTAACTACAGAGGGATAAAATTGATCAGTCACAGTTTGAAGTTATGGGAAAGAGTAGTGGAAGCTAGGTTAAGAAGGGAGGTGATGATTAGTGATCAGCAGTATGGTTTCATGCCAGGAAAGAGCACCACAGATGCGGTGTTTGCTCTGAGAGTGTTGTTGGAGAAATACAAAGAGGGTCAGAAGGAGTTGCATTGTGTCTTTGTGGACTTAGAAAAAGCATATGACAAGGTGCCTAGAGAGGAGATATGGTATTGTATGAGGAAGTCGGGAGTGGCAGAGAAGTATGTAAGAGTGGTACAGGATATGTACGAGGGTAGTGTAACATTGGTGAAGACTGCGGTGGGAGTGACAGATATGTTTAAGGTGGATGTGGGATTACATCAAGGATCAGCTCTGAGCACTTTCTTATTTGCAGTGGTGATGGGCAGGTTGACAGATGAGATCAGACAGGAGGCCCCGTGGATGATGATGTTTGCAGATGACATTGTGATATGTAGTGAGAGTAGGGACCAGGTTGAGGAGACCCTAGAGAGGTGGAGATATGCTTTAGAGAGTAGAGGAATGAAGGTCAGCAGGGCTAAAACAGAATATATGTGTGTAAATGTGAGGGAGGGTAGAGGAATGGTGAGGATGCAGGGAGTAGAGTTGGTAAAGGTGGATGAGTTTAAGTACTTGGGATCAACAGTTCATAGTAATGGTGAGTGTGGAAGAGAGGTGAAGAAGAGAGTACAGGCAGGGTGGAATGGGTGGAGAAGAGTGTCAGGAGTGATTTGTGACAGACAGGTACCAGTAAGAGTGAAAGGGAAGGTCTACAAGAGGGTAGTGAGACCAGCTATGTTGTATGGGTTGGAGATGGTGGCACTGACAAAAAGGCAGGAGTCAGAGCTGGAAGTGGCAGACTTAAAGATGTTAAGATTTGCACTGGGTGTGACTAGGATGGACAGGATTAGGAATCAGTATATTATAGGATCAGCTCAGGTTGGACAGTTTGGAGACAAAGCAAGAGAGGCGAGATTGCATTGGTTTGGACATGTGCTGAGGAGGGATGCTGGGTATATTGGGAAAAGGATGCTAAGGATGGAGCTGTGAGATGGAGTATGGATGTGGTGAGAGAGGACATACAGGCGGTTGGTGTGAAAGAGCATGATGCAGAGGACAGGAAGAAATGGAAACAGATGATCCACTGTGGTGACCCCTAATGGGAACAGCTGAAAGAAGATGATGTATTAGCCCATTTAAGTTAGAGGGTTTTTGTCTATTTTTGTTTTTTGTTCTGGTCATAGCCCATTAAAGTTAGATGGCTGTGTCACTTCTTTCCCTTGTGTGTTCTCCCCTATAGCTTGATCCATGTATATTAGAGGGTCCAGCTTTAGTTATATCTAAAAAAAAAAAAGTTTTCTATTCTGTCTCTTTTCCTGTAGTTTCTTCCATTAAAATGTCTGGCAAGGATTAGAAATCAATGGGTTTCAAAAAATGTGACAGTTGTGGAAAGAAAATGCCCCTGAGTACTAAACACAATCTTTGTGTTTATTGTCTTGGGGTCGTCCGTCTCCAGGAGTCATGCTCCATTTGTCATGCTTTCAATCACAAAGCACTCCTGGAGAGGAAACACAGATTAAAACTGAAAGGACTTTTGAAACCCCCCTTCTCAGAAGCACTGGAAGAAGGTCTGGGTTCATACAAATCTGACAAGTCACCATCCTCAAAGTTTGACAAATCTGCTTCCACTTTATTGGAACCAACACAAAAAAATGGCAAAATTGTCTTCCTTGGATCCAAAGGTTATCGGATCCAACAAATCTTCATCAGCTGCAACATCTCCTAGCTCAGTGCTGGTTGAGTTTGAATTACAGAGTTGATCTTCGGCTTTGGAATTATTCTCCCCTACGCTCAGGTCTCCGATCCTACAAAGATCTAAATTTTCTACCTCCTCGACTCAGTCTTCTAGGAGTCTGTCCAATGACGACTTGGATTGGGTAGTACAGAAGCTATTAAAGACACCGGCGCTGGCCAGAGGATTTTCAGATCTGACCATGAGGGCTTTGGATCCAACCACATCCACCTCTTCTGCTCCATTTCCTCCTCTGATCCAACCCCTGGCCTTGGAGTCAGAAGATCCGGAGTTGATCTTAGTGAAACCCTCAGATCCGAGACCTACTACAGGTTCTTCAGATCCAACTATAGCTCTGACATCCTCAGCTCCATCGGAGCTGGAGGAGTGTAGGAGCTGACGGTCTCCAGTTGGGTCCGGGGGCATTGAGTCGGACCACACAGTTGTCAGATCCTACTTTGCCTCTCGGGGCCTCAGCTCAGCTGAGCTCGGCTCATACCTCTACCTCGAGTCCATCGCCTTTGGTTCTGGGGGGGGGGGCTCTCAGCTTCTTCGACCCAGGGATATTCTTGGATCAGGGACAGGGGGCTTTTGAGGTGATGAGGAGAGTGCTATCTCCACAAGCAGCTCCACAGTCTTATCCAGATTTTATACCCCCTAAAGCATTGGTGTCTGCCTCTGTACCCCTGCATCCACAGGGATGCAGAGATCTTAGGCCTCAGGACACCCCACAGGGCACCCCTCCACTCTTCCGAAACCTCCCTGGAGTACCCTTTGGAGGAAGTCCCTCAGAAGAGACTATGCAAGACTAGAGTCCCCAGAGGAGTCCATCACTTCTGACATGGACCTTGATGAAGCTGTAGGGTCCCCATGGTCACCTCCTAATGATGTCTCTGTTGGAGACATTCTGGAAATGCTTAAGCAGAGAGGTGGCTGGAAGTCCACCAACCCTTCCGTGGAGGAGTCCATATACCTGAAGGCTTTCGGATCTCACCCTTCCACCTCTTGGGTGTCTCTGTCTTTCAATGAACTCATGAACTTAGTTTCTGAAAAGGCATGGGAGTCCCAAGACTCAGTGGAACCTATTCCTAGGAAGCCAAACAAATGTATTCCATCCCCTGTAGACAAGGCTTTTCTAACTAAGGGAGTCCCAGTAGATGCTATGGTTATGGCGGTGGCCACCAGGAAGGAACTCTCAGTGACATCTTCTGCTGTCCATCTCCTGAACAAGGAGTCTTGGAGTATGGACAGATATGGAGAGCTCATTTTTTTCTTCAGCAGCTTTTTCACTCAAATTGCTGAACTACTTCACTCATTTTACAAGACTGCAGGGGGATGTCCTGAAAGAGCTAGGAGATACTCACCAAAGTTCAGTAGCTGAAGGAGTTGCAGACAAAGTATCCTCTCAAATCTCTACCTTAAAGTCAGTTGTCAATTCCTCCATGAGACTCATTTCATATGCAGCAGATGGGGCGAGTAGAGCAGCGGGTTTTGGAATTTCCCTAAGGAGATATTCTTGGATGCACTTGTGTGGCTTTGTGGAGCCCTTTAAATCTTCCTTTGTAAATGCCAAACTGCTGAAAATGAAAAACTGCTAATCCACACCAAAGAATCCTGAGTAGACCTGTATCACACACCAGTTGAGTCCAACTAGATCCACAAAAGCAGTATTTATTAAGCTTAAAAATGATAAAACACTTTTTGTTAATCCACAATAGTTTAACTTCATCAGATACACACTTCCTTAGAAGCAAGAGTTTAAATAACCCACTTGTCACACCACATGGTCTACAACCAAAGATTGTTGGGTGTGACAGCTAACACTCCTAACAGGAACCCTTCCCTCTGAAGCACAAAGGCTAATTTTGTAACACAAAACAAAATATCCAGTTTGATACAAATGTGTCAATGTATGCATATAAATGCATAGAAGTGAAAGATTCACTGAATGCAACACACTGCAGTTCAAAAATACAAAAATAAACAATACATATTTAAAATACCAAAAATATTTAAAACAAGTACTGTTTTTCAAACAAACAAGCAGCCATGTTACTGTTACACTAAAATTTGATATAACAAGTGTTTACAAATGCATACATTTTAACCAAGTCTAAAAAGCAAATTGTTAGTGTGATTCAATGCCTTTTAAATAATACCAAAGACAGTACCACTATAACAGCCCCACACTGTTACTAACAGTAGTACCCACTGTTTATCTATTCAAACTTTTCAGTTGTAAAATGCACATGATGGAACTAATTTAATTGATTCCAGGGTAATGGCAAGAATCTAATCTCAACTGCCATAGCAATTCATTTCTTTCTAAACTAAGTGAGTCTGGTCCCCCTCTCCCATCATTCAAAAATTGGTCATTAACTCTGAATAGAAAGTCATGACCTGGATGCTCCATACTGTGTTTTGCTAGGGCATTTTTGATCTTATTTCGACCTATGCTGTAAATATGCTTGTACATACGCTCCCGCAGTTTCCTGTCGGTCTTCCCGATGTAAAATGCCGGGCAGCATGTGCACATTGCTATATAAACAACTTGTTTAGTCTGGCAGTCAAATTTGCCTCTGATTTTATATTTCTGATCTCTTATTAAAAAGAACTGTCCAACTGCCATATATTTGCAATACCTACACATATTAAGTTTAAACATACCACACCTCGTAGTTGTAATCTTGGTTCGACTCTCCAAGATTTGTTTGAGATTATTGCCTTGTCTGTAGACAATTCTAGGTGTCTCAGGAAGTTTCTCCCTTAGGTAGCTATCCCTCACAATCAAATCCCAATTTTTGCGGATAACAGATACGATGTTCTCTGCATGCAGGCTGTATGTGAATATGAAGCTACAAATACTCAACTCCTGTCTTTTAATTATCTCGACACCTGGTTCATGTCCACAGACTTGTTTGTTTAAAATTGGTGGGTAAACACCCCTATCCCTTTTCATCTGTACTTCTTGTATTAAATCTTAAGCTAGGTTAGATGGGTACCCCCTCCTCAAGAACATACCCTTCAGAAAATTGCATTCATCAATAAAATCCTCATTCCTGGAAACCATTCTTGCCGCTCTAACCAGCTGGCCCTTCACAACAGATTTTTTCTGTGCGAAGGGGTGACAGCTGGTGAACTGCAAGAATGAGTTTGAATATGTTTCTTTCCTAAAGATCTTGGCTATGTAGCACTTATTGTGGACATCTTTGATTAAGTCCACATCCAGGTACCCTATCCTGTTTTCTGCAAATACTGATGTAAATTTTAAGAAGTCAGTTGTGGAGTTTAAATAACTTACAAGTTCCTGGGTGACTAAAACATCACCCTTTAACACCATAAAGATGTTATCCAGGTATCGTGTATAGTATTGTATTTGATCCTGCTGGCAAGAGTTACCCAATACATATTCCCTTTCCCAGTGTGCCATGACTAAGTTCGCCAGGCTAGCCCCGCATGGTGAATCCATGGCTACACCTACTTTTTGTAAAAAGAATTTGTTGCTGAATGTCACAAAATTATATGAAAGTATGTCAAGGAGCTCACTCACCAGTTGAATTTCATCATTCGGTAATTTTTTGCTCATCGTGGAGACCACCCACTCTATACCCACCTCATGTGGGATAGATGAATACAAATCCTTGACATCAATGGTTAAAAAATTCAAATCTTCACTGAAAGGAATTTGGTTAATACTGTTAAGGAAGGACCATGAATCCTTAGATATTTGAGGTTCTTGTTGCACATATTTCTTTAGAATTTTGTCTACAACTTTGGCACATGCATAGGTAATGCTGCCCCTAGCGTCCACTAAGGGTCACATTGGTGGATTGTGGACATCTTTATGAACCTTAGGGATTCCAAATAATAATGGAATCCTAGGGGCTGGCATAATCAAGAAGTTGAAAACTTCAGTGTCGATTCTTGCTTTAATGAACATGTCATTAATGAATGACCTAATCCTACTGTAAGCGGTATTTAATTCATTCCTTGATACTTCTAAATAAGTATCCGTTGTTACAATGCTCATCATTCTATCTATATAGTCACAATTGTTCATCACTGCTAAGCCACCCCCTTTATCCGGTTGCATAATTCTTATGGGGGTCTGACATAATCTTTCAAGCATTTGTTTTTCTTCCAGATTAATATTGTAAACCCATCTATTACCCCCATTGTTACATCTTCCCATGAGGTTACGCAAGTCTAAGTCACACATTTGATCAAATAACACTAATGACAGGTGGAGGGGGGGATTAAAAGTATTGGGAATATGAAGCTGTCTTCTTTCATTGTGTTGCTGACCCATTAAAATGCATAAATTGAGTTTTCTAAGAAATATCTTAAAATCTATCAATGTTTTAGTGACATCAGCTCATGCAGAAGATACAAATGTGTACCCCTTAGCTAGAAGTTCAACCAGGTCCGTGTTAAGTCTATCTCTGAATAGTTAAAAATTTTAAAATCCAAACTGGAATTGTAAATAATGTCACATTGGTTTGTCTCGGCCACTAAGTTGTTGTCTAAGTCTAGACAATTTGACCTGTTCTTCATCTTGTTCTTTGCCTTCCATCCCTGGGGTTCTGAATAATTCGAGGCTCTGATCTGAAAATTTGTCATGTTAACCGATTGTGGCTGGTGGGGCTGTTTAGTATTATTAGCTATTTATTCACTTCTTCGTAGTGTTTCCGGGAGTGAAGCCCTATCACCATTTGATGGTTCACTTAAATTCTCTATAACTTCACTTTTGGCCACTTCCTTTTCAGCCTGATTACTACAAGCTAAGTAATTGCCCTGTTATGTTTGTGGTTTTAGACCATGTGATGTGACAAGTGGGTTATTTAAACTCTTGCTTCTAAAGAAGTGTGTATCTGATGAAGTTAAACTATTGTGGATTAACGAAAAGTGTTTTATCATTTTTAAGCTTAATAAATACTGTTTTTGTGGATCTAGTTGGACTCAACTGGTGTGTGATACAGGTATACTCAGGATTTCTTTGTAAATGCCCCATTCGAAGGCTTATCCGTATTCAGGCCTAAAGTGAAGGACACCCTCAGCAGGTGTGAACAGGAAGGAAAGTCTGTCTGCCGTAGGAGTCCGTTTTTCCATGCCTACTAGACCTTATCCCAAAGGTCAGAGAGGTAGTGGTAAAATGTGGTTCCGGAAATCACAGAGATCTTTTCAGGACACACGTGGTGAAACCTCTCCCGGAGGCTGAAGGGGAAGTAATAATGGAAGATACCAACCACGCGGCAGAGGGATCCACAAAATCAGGGTGACAGAGAATCTTTCTTTGGTAGGCCTTTTCATTGCTCCTGAATGGAGGCCCGACTGTCCAGCTCTAGAGGCAGCTGGGATCACCTGTCTTTGTACCCAGAGGCCTGGTAACAAGTGACAAAAGACAAATGGGTTCAAAGCATCATATCCAGAGGTTACACCATCCATTTTTCCCTTCCTGTTCCCAAGATAAAAAAGGTTCCAGATGTCCCTCCCGATGAAATGGAATGAGTAACTCTAGAAATTCAAAAGTTGCTAGACAAAAGAGTCATCCAAAGAGTCCCAGCAGATCAAGTAGGATCCGGAACTTACTCAAGATTCTTTTTAGTTCCAAAGAAAACAGGGGACAGGAGACCAATTCTGGATCTCAGCATTCTAAACAAATCAGTAAAAAAGACCAAGTTCCAGATGGTAACATTGCAGTTGATACTCCCATTCCTGGGAAAAGATGATTAGCTGTACTCTATAGATCTCCAGGATGCGTACTACCACATAAAAATGGACAGGCGATCCAGGAGGCACCTCTGCTTTCGGCTGGGAGCCAGTCATTACCAATTTTGAGCTTTGCTCTTTGGCCTCACTACAGCCCCCAGAGTGTTCAAATGTATGGCAGTATTAGCGGCTCACTTGAGACGTCTAGGATTCCAAATGTTTCCATACTTAGACAACTGACGCCTAACGACCACAACCAGACATCTACAAATAAAGACAAGGGACACAACCTTGCAACTCTGCTCCCAACTAGGAATTACAATAAACTACAAAAAGTCTGCCTTAGTGCCCTCTCAGCATGTGGTATTCATAGGAGTAGAATTAAACTCAACAAAATGACAACCAAACTTCCTCTGGAAAGGATTCAAGCCCTAAGACATCAGGTGACATACCTTTTTAGAAGGAAGAAAGCTCAAGCAAAGATGGTTCTAAAAGCCGTGGGAATCATGGTGGTAGCAATAGTTTTGATCACCCTAGCTTGTCTGCTCATGAGAATTCTTCAGTGGTTGCTATCCACTCAGTGGTCGATGCAAGATTTGACAAAGTCTAACAAAATAATTTATTTTATTTTATTTTATATTTGTTGACCGAGATAGCCAGACTGGATGCATGTCCATTTTCAGCGGAGGCCTGGGGAGAAAAGCTCCAGGTAAACAGAAACATTAAAAACATGTTATAATTATAATTTTGACAAAGAGTACATAAGCAAACAATAATAAACATATTCCACAGGTTAGAGTTAAACCCTGGTGAAAGCCAGGGGTAAATTAAACAGTAGCTGATTAATAGATTTTACACAATCTAGAAGAGAGTTAGCCAGGCTTGATACAATGACATAGCAAGTTTAGTGCCAGGTGTTGTTTGAGTCTAGTTTTAAATTGATCTAGGGAGGAGAGTAAAGTTATGTCAGCTGGAAGTGAGTTTCAGGATCTGCCTACAGAGTTTGCAAAGAGAGAGTCATCAGCTGCATTGTTAATTTTGCTTGTCTGAATTAGTAGTCTGTTAGAGGATCTAAGCAGTCACGGATTGTGAAAGGGGGTGATAAGATTTTTAACTGCAGGAGTATTATCCGGACTATAAAGGAATTTATAAGATATGATCAGTTGGTTATACTGAATTAGACTGGGTACTTCAAGCCACCCAAGCTGCTTAAGATTGATGCAATGATGTGTCCTAAAAGGCAGCCCAGTAGCAAACCTGACGATGTGGTTATAGCAGGTTGAGAGTTTGTTAAGTGCAGTCTTGTTTATATTAGCGAGTATAGGGGATGCATACAGAAGTGTTGAGAGAAGATGAGAGCGAGCAATGGCAATTTTAGCTGGAGGGGTTAGGAAGGCTTTTATTTTGTAAAGTGACCCTAGTTTTTTATTGATGGTTTTGATCGATTGTTTAACATGTAGGTCGAATTTTAGATTATCTATAATGACACCTAGTAGTTTTGTAGAGGAGTTAGGGGAGATTAATGTGCCATCATTTGCATTTATGGTAAAGGTAAAAGCAGGAGATCTTTGTGTTGGTGAGAATAACAGCATTTTAGTTTTTTTGGGATTTAGTATCAAACAATGTTCAGAAAGCCAGTTTTCTATAGTGTTAAAGGTGGACTGGGAAGGCCATAAGTCTGTTGAAGATGTGGCGGAGCAGATCTGGGTGGAGGAATCAGTGTATTGGATGCAGCTGACTTTTGGGATGACAGTATGCAGGTCATTAATGAAGATGGAAAAACAGCAGGGGCCCTAGTATAGAGCCTTGTGGTAAAACAAGGGTGTTGGGTAGTAGGTTAGAGAGTTTGTTCTGCCAAAGAACAGCCTGCTGTCTCCCATTCAGGTAGGATGTAAACCACTGAAGGGCCTTAGTATCTAGACAGAATGTTTGCAGGGTGTGTATTAGAAGTTGGTGGTCAACCATGTTGAATGCCTTGGAAAGATCCAAGAAGAGGGTGGAGGATATGTGATTGTTGTTGCGATTATGGTTTATTGTGTTGGTGAAAGCTAGTAGGGCTGAAGTAGTGCTGTGGTGTGGATGGAAGCCATGTTGGGTATCTGCCATGAGGTGATTCTGGATTAGGTGGTGCATGAGTTGTTTGTGAATACATTTTTCCATAATCTTTGCAAGTTGGAGAGTATGGCTATTGGTCTGAAATTGGAGAATTCAGTAGAGCTGCCTCCTTTATGAAGTGGGATTACATAGTATATTTTCCAGATGGTGGGAATTCTAGCTTCTATTATGGTTCAATTAATTAGTATTGATACTGGGTAGGCAATAACATCAGCTGATTTTTGAAGGTACTCGGTGGGGAGTTGATCAGCAGAAAGTGTGGTGGGTTTTAATTTTTTGATCAAGGTACGATTAAGTGACGTGGCCACTGGTTGGAAGCTGAATGAGGGTAGGTTTCTAGGGGTGGTACTTTCAGGACCAGGGGAGCTAGGAGGTAGTTGGCTTGCTAGGGCTTGAATGTCTCAGTAAATAATCGGTTAAAACTATCTGAAACATCCTCGGGGGGGTTATCAATAGTAGCAGCTGGGATGGGGGTAGAAGTCTGTCCAGGATGAAGTAGATTATTCAATCTTGCCCAAAACTTCTGAGGGTTGTTTTAATTTCCTGTCTGTAACCTGCAGTAGTATTGTTTTTTGTCTTGTAAAATGGATTTTTTTGGTTTTGTTCCTAGATTGCCTATATTTAATTTGATCTTGGGGTCTTTAGTAGAATGCCATAAAGCCCATCATTTGTTTCTATGGGTAATTTTGAGTCTAGACTCTTTAGAAAGCCATGGTGCAGTTTTTGCTTTTGTTCTCTTTGAATGAGCAGTTGCATGCAAATCTAGGATCTCAAGAAATTTGTTATTAAAGTATGCAACTGCCTCCTCTAAGGGGAGGTGTTTTAGAATAGCCAGTTGCATGAGTTAAGTTCTTGTTGGAATTTGGCAGGTTCAAAGTCTTTTTTGTTTCTAACTTTTCTGAGTAAGGGTTGTTGGGGATTAATTGCTTTTTGCTTAACTATGTAAGTGAGAAGGTGATCGCTTAGGTCGTTGGGGAGGGTACCAGCAGTGTACAGCTGGGGGTGACTATTTATGAGTACCCAATCGAGTATGCTTTCATTTTGGTTGGGTTTACCTAGCTTGGTAGGGGTGGATATGATTTGATTAAAAGCATGCAGGTTAATATGGGTTGATGGGGATTCTGCGGAACAGGTGCTCCAGTCTATGTTAAAATCCCAGAGTAGTAGGGTTTCTTAGGAGTAATGACATGATAGCCAGTGCAGGGTGTCTTCAAGTTTAGTTATATTGTTACCTGCGGGAATACACATGCAGATGATATCAATGCATTTACTTTTGTTTAGTTGCAATCTAGTTGCAAGAATTTCAGAGTCATTAATCTGCGGTGGTTGTGTTACATCTATGGTCACATTTAACTAAGATTTGTAGAGTATAGCTACCCCTCCCCCCTTCCTGGAAACACGATCCAGCCAGTGTATCTTACACCCAGGTGGTAACACTTCCTTGTCTGTAGTGTTAGGTTTTAACCAGGTTTTAGACAGACAGAGAATCTCAGGGGAGTGGACAGCCAGGAGTGCATGCAGTTCATGTATCTTGTTATTAATGCTTCTAATATTGAGATGACAGACTAGGAGAAAGTTAGATGGTCTATTGATTGTAGGATTGTAGCTTAGGTTACTAGTAGAGGGAATGTATATAGCAGCAGTGGATGGGCCAGGGTTGGGGTGAATGTCACCACCAAGTATTAGGCTAGGTCTGTACTTAGTGATAAGCTTCAGGAATTTATAAGTTTGTAGTAGTGTCTTGAACTAAGGCTAATGTGCCAGGGGTAGGTGTGTTGATAGAGTGAACAAGACATTGAGCAGGACCCAGTATTATATGTATGGTTGAAGGTGGGAAGATTTACAGCTGGGGTGATAGTATGGCGCTTTGGGGCTTGAATTCCCATGAGAAACTGGTTTTCATACAAGGTAAGGAGGTATGGGACCAGCAGGAGGGGTAGTAGAGGGGAATAAATCATTGTTAGGGATACAGCTATTGTGTTAAGGAATTGTATTTCCTAGTGATACAACACCAGAAAAAAGGGTGGAGGTAACTATACTAGCAGGGGATGGGAGAATGCCAGATAAAAGCTGATAGGTGCTAGTAGAATGTAGATAGAGGAAAGGGGGTATAGTGAAATAACCTAGATGAAAGCTGGTTGGATGTAGTAAGTGGGGGAGTGGCTACTTTACTATAAATGTAGAGGTAGTGGGGGCGGATGGGAATAGAAGGCAGGGAAGGAAGTGAATTGAGCCCGAGTGAAGAGAGGGCAAACAGAGCAGGACTGTTGCAATCAACAAGGTTTCCTAGGGCATCCTAGAGCTGTAAGGTAAGTATTTTAGCTCTTAAATTATACCTGTTTTAGCACTTAATTTTGTTAGCTATAGATTTGCTATTTTTTAATACAATTTTTTAGTCAGAGTCCTATAGTTAATGTATTTCTAGGGAAATTTTAAGGTTAGGAATACAATAGCTGGAGGGGGCAGGGGTGAACTACACTTTAGCTAGTGTTGTGAGTTAGCCAATTTGTAATGGGGACAAACTGGGGATACTGCTCAACTTACTTGCTGTGCAGGCACAACGAACAGAGGAGTAGGGAAGGTACAACAGCTACAGGATGAAATGAATGTGAGTTAGGTAGTAGAGAGTTTGATTAAAGATGGCACCCTAGGAGGGGGTTGACTAATGAAGATAATCGGGGGTGGGGGTGGGAGTAGCAGACAGGGAGAATGGAGTAGAGAGCAGCCAAAACAGCATTAACCAGAAGGGCTGAAAAGCTATCAGTGTAAGGTGAGGAATAAGCTTAAAAATATCAGTATCTAACAAAACGACAGATCTGAGTAGCTGTGGAATACTTTAAATAAGTATCACTGCAAGCACACAAACAGGGTTGTTTGGCAGTTATGGAGAGAGTTGTGATTAGTATAGAAACTATAATGAAAGTAAAAGCAAAACTTTACCAAATTTAAAAAGTAAATGCTTGGGACTGGAACACTGTGTGAGTGTAAGGCTGATTCAAGGTATTATAGCCCAGTTTAGTGGCAATTGGCTGGATCCCTTCACTGTTGTTGTGCATACACTTTAAGCCTCAATAGTTTTCAAAAACTAAATTGTAATTCACCTATTACAATAGAAAAGCTGGAGGGAGTCAAGTTCTTGCTTCCCAGAGGTTTTACTTAGTTAAGATAGCCAGCTTCAGTGGAGATGGTAGATATTGCTTTATGCAGTTAATCTCAGGTGGGGGGGGTCACGCAGGAAAGAAACCCATGCAAACTGAAAAATAAAGGTAAATAAGGCAGAATTAGTGCGAATGTTACAAGAGCATGAATTGGAGAGCATGCAAGGAGTAGAGATGGAGAGTAAAATTAAATTTATACCATGACCCCCCATTAATATTCCAAAACGTGCACACTGATTGGCCAGTGTGCACGTTGTAAATCAACTTATACTAATGGAAAAAGGTCCGGTCGCCCGGACTTTTTCTGTTAGTACAAGTCTCTTTTAAAACTGTCTCACTATATTAAAAGAGTTTAACATAGCGACACAGGTTTAAAAAAAGCAACTGAGATCTCCGTTGCTTTTTTTAAAGCTGTCTTGCTATGTTAAACTCCTTTAACATAGTGACACAGTGTGTAAAAAGCAACGGAGATCTTGCTTTCTCCATTGCTTTTTTTTAAACCTGTCTCGCTATGTTAAATGGGTTTAAAATAGCGAGACAGCTTTAAAATAAGCAACGGAGATCTCTGTTGCTTATTTTAAAGCTGTCTCGCTATGTTAAACCCATTTAACATAACGAGACAGGTTTAAAAGCAACGGAGAAAGCAAGATCTCCGTTGCTTTTTACTGTTTCGCTATGTTAAATGGGTTTAACATAGCGAGACAGCTTTAAAATAAGCAACGGGCATCTCTGTTGCTTATTTTAAAGCTGTCTCGCTATGTTAAACCTATTTAACATAGCGAAACAGTGAAAAGCAACGGAGATCTTGCTTTCTCCGTTGCTTTTGGCCACAGCTCTGATGTACTGCGTAGGCATGCGCAGTACATCAGAACTGCCACGGATACCAGACAGCTGCGGAAGGGCAGCAAAGAGGCATTATACAATGCCATTATTTAAGAAAAGTAATTATTTCTTTTCTTAAATAATGTCATAGTATAATAGCAATAACCCACTTCTGGGTGTGGGTAATGCGGGATTTACCCACGGTTGTCTGAATGGCTAACTGAAAGCAGCAGTATTTTAGAGCTCCATATAACTAGTTAAATAAGACAGGAAAAAATATTCTTTTTTTTTCTTCAAAGTATAAAATCGTATAGATAAAGGACTAATTTACATAATTAGAAACTTTGGTGAAGTTTTACAAATAATTTCCTGTCAAAAAGCTTGGAGATATATTCACTTGTTAAAATGAGCAACTCAAAGAACTCTCACCAGGATTCTACCTTAAAGAAGGAACTACAACAGATGGCATCTACCCTGCAGGAGTTGTCTTTGAAGATGGATGATTTTAAAGAGAACCTGGAAAATCTTAAAACAAGCAGTCAAAAACAGGCTGACACCTTCAAGGAAATGCTACAACACCAGACAAGGATAACAGGAATAGAGGTTTCTCTGAATGACTTAGAAAGCAAACTAGTGTAGTCCAGATTCAGATTTGCTGTATCCAGGACTGTATGTAAGCTTCTGAGCTCCCCAAGCTTTCTGTGTTGGAGGGAAGCCTTTTAGCTTATCAGTGGGAATGGTAAGCACTAGGTAACCTATCTACCACATAAGGGGTGGTTCTGGCCCAGAAATTGTAGTTATTGGACGTTTGGGAAGTTTTTCCATCTCTCTCAACTTTCTGATTTAGAAGCCTGCATTTGCACTTGTTTCCTCCCTTTCCTGTAACTAGTTTAGTCCAGATACAGATTCTTAGTTTCAGCACTTGAATTTGCGTATTCATGATCGGCACTTGTTCAGAACTTGTTGTAAGCACTAAATAACCTACTAATTACTACAGCACTCAACCTTCCTCATTACCTAGGGGAAAACAGTTTTGGTACTTACTTTCCTCACTTGATTAGAGAAAAACAGCTCTTGTACTCACTTTCCTCAATTATCTAGAGGAAAATAGTTTTTTTATTCAGGCATGTCCAAGGGTCAGCTCCGAGTTTTCTCTCCTGTCTATCTGATGAATCTGGGCATCTTGGGGCAGTGTAGAAATTGCCTCATGTACACAAACAACCCTCTCCTCCTACCACCCAACACTACAACCTGTGAGAGATGCACTTATCTAGCCAAACGGGAGGTAAAGCTCTCTCCAACCAAGATGGAACTTGACAGTCAAGAGGAGAAGGCAAACACTTGCACCACACCACACTCATCACGTAGTCTCACTAAATCTGCACCACCAAAATCCACACATAGAAATACAAAAACATTTGCGGAGGCTCTCAATAATAATCTGCTCAAGCAATAGAGACCTCCAAAGCAGAAATGCAAGCAACCTCCACCCCCCGACACAACCCAAATGACACATAGCCCGCAGACTCAGTGTGCCACTCAGTCACAGCTAATAAGGCAAAACAACGTACCCGACACACTAGTCATAGGTGACTATAGTCATAGCCGGCCTTTGGCATAGGCCAACCAGGCGACTGGCTAGGGCGCCACTCTAGCAGGGGCACTTTTCCAGCATTTATATAGTATAGGTAGGCCAGTATGGGGGCACCAAGTGGTGTGGTAGGGGGCACCGTGGAACCCTTTTGCCTAGGGCACCAGTTGACCTAAGGCCGCTCCTGACTATAGTCAGGCACACTGATGTCCCACTCACCAGGCTAAACAAGGAGAAGGTTAGTGACAGCTGCCTGTTGGGTGCCAGGATCTGCCACATAACCCACGCACTCAGGTCACTCCACAACAAATACAAATATGACTCTGTCATTGTCCATGTTGGTGTGAACGACTTGAGATGTACCTCCTTGGACTACATGAAAAGAGACATGGAAGAGCTCTATGATCTTGTAGCCCAGGCTGGTATGACCCTAGCCCTAAGTAACAGTCTGCCATCACCCAGAATGATACCGCAGTACAAGGGCAAAATGATTGACTTCAACAATTGGCTAAGCTTCTTGTGTCATTCTAAAGGGATCCAGTATCTGTCTGCCTGGGATGACATGGTCGACAGACCACGATGCTTTGCCAGAGATGGCCTGCACCTGTCACCCCTGGGATTCTGGATACTGACTAAGGTTCTTACCGCCACTATAGTGCCTTTTTTAGGCAAGGTTCAAATGACAAATTCACCACCGTAACAGGAACAGGCAAGCAAAAACTGAGGGGGATGCTACTCAATGCTAGAAGTCTAAATCTCAAAATGCACTCACTCGAGGCACTCGTTAAAATGGAGAACATCGATATCTGTGCAGTGACTGATACCTGGTTCAAGGCTCCAGAGAGCACCCCTGCACTACCAGGCTCTAACTCATACCACACTTTTCGGCCATGTAACCTGGACTGGAACACCAAAGGTGGTGGTGTGTCCATATTCATTAAGGATATCCACACCTCCAGGCTAGTTGCTCAGCATAATGCAGCCGAGGTTATCCAAGTGCAACTAACTCTGTCAAAACTGTAATCCAAATTGTAGTTTGCTACAGATCCCCCACCATGCCCCAGGATTTCCACTCCTCTCTTCTTGATGTACTGGAAAATGTTAGGGTTCAACCAAACACCCTAATAATGGGCGATTTCAACTACCCACCATTAACTGGGAAAACTACTCATGTACCAACTCCTTCACTCAACGCTTTCTGGAATTCATAAACTCCAGTGCCCTGGATCAACTTATCCACACCCCACCAGGGGCAATAATATCCTAGATCTAGTTATTACCAACATGAGTGACCAGTGTTCCACACCTGAAGTCAATGCCTCATTGGTCCAATCAGACCATAAGCTAATTATCCTAGATATCCACATCCTGCCCCCACCCCGCCCCATTAAGGAAACCATGGAAAAAATTTCTCCAAAGCCAACTTCATGCTTCTTAAGACAGAAGTGATGAACTTTTTGACACCCATGCAGATGGACAATACAGTTACGACTACTGAATCCTACACAATTGCACTTTATAAGCCCTTACACGAGTGCATGGATCATGTTATCCCAAACAGAACCAAGACGCTATCCTCCAAAAAAGGAAGCCAATCTGGTGGTCCCCTGCCATAAACAAACTGTAAAACAGAAGGAAGAAACTGTTGCAAAAGAGAGTAAAATCCCATGAGTGGAGGAGCTCCCTGGTCAGCCTCAGTAAGAAGCTGCGATCCCTAATAAAATCCTCCAAAGCTAGTTACGAAAAGAAAATTGCCACTGATTCTAAAGACAGCCACAAAGCATTCTATAGCTATGTCAAGAATCTCAATGGCAACACTCAGATCTGCCCTGAGTTACAGCACAGTGGCACCTAATATACAGACCCAACTGATATTGCCAACATCCTAGCAGATAGGTTCAGTGATAACTTTACCCCCCTCTCACCCCCTAAAGAGCCCATCTCTATACTGGAAGAATGCAAAGTTCCTGTAATCATGGCTGCACAGGTAAAAACCACACTCTCCAAAGCCAAAAACACAGCATCCATGAGACCAGACAACATCCCAGGCTGCGTTCTACATGAACTACAGAACAAACTGGCACCCCACCTAAGTACCATGTTCAATCACAGCCTCACCTCAGGCTTTATGCCCACTGAATGGCACACAGCAACGGTTATCCCACTCCACAAGGGGGGAGCCACCACGGACCCTGGGAACTACCGCCCAATTAGCCTGACGAGCCTGGTCTGCAAGGCCATAGAATGTATCATCATGGAACTTATAAACAAAGACATTGATAATCTCCAAACACTGGACCCCACCCAGTTTGGGTTTGTAAAAGGCAGATAATGTCTCATAAACCTGATAGACCTCTTTAAAGCAGTCACAAAAGCCGTAGACAAAGGTAAAGTTGTTCGACACCATCCCCAACTCTGGAATTATAGATAAACTCACTAAACTAGGTATAAATCCCTATGTCACAAGATGGGTTGCCAACTGGCTCACTGACAGAACCTACAATGTGAAAGTAGCAGACTCCAAAACTGACTTCAGACCAGTGACAAGTGGAGTACCACAGGGTTCAGTCCTGGGTTCTCTCCTGTTTGGTATCTACTTCTCTGAAGTACAGGCTAACACAGAAGGTCTTTGGCTAACGGAGTTCGCAGATGACTGCAAACTAGGAGCCATAATCGAAACTCCTAACGATGTGGACATCCTACAAAAGGGCCTCACTGAGACAGATGCCTAGTGTCAAAGCAATGGCCTCAAGCTCAATGCCAAAAAGTGCATTGTCATCCCCTGTGGTAAAAACTCTGTACCCATGAACTACAACATAGGCGGTAGTATACTTAACACCGAAAGTGTGATAAGAGACCTTGGGACACAGGTGGACAGTAGTCTCTCCTTTGATAATCACATTGCCACAGTAGTCAGAAAATCCTTCTTTGTGGCACACCTCATCACAAAAGGTTTCTCATCCAGAAAAAAAGAGGTCATTGTTCCACTCTACTCATCACTCATTAGACCCATTATAGAGTACAACGCCCTTTTTGGTATGTACCTCACAAGACATCTACAACAACTGGAAAGGCCGCAAAAATACCTCAGAAAGAGGATTACCAGCCTCAAACAGATGCCCTACGCAGGCTGTCTCAAAAAACTACAGCTTTACTCTGTTGCATATCGCCTACTTAGAGGTGATCTCTGCCTAACATACAAAGCTATGTCAAACCCAGAGCTGTTGGACATGCTCCACTTAAAGAAATCCCAGTCCCTCTGAGCTCCATGCTCTAGGGGCCTAAACCTTGTCACCAGAATAAACAGAACATGCCGGAGGGATAGATTCCTGTCCCAGAGACTTCCCATACTCTGGAATAAACTAGCTATCTATATCAAACAAAGCTCCTCATTAGCACTCTTCAAGTAAAATCCTGATGATTGGATGGGAAATAGGAAATTCACCCCGGGGATCACTTCTGTGGCTCTGCTCGACAGTGGCACAGAAAAATAATTTTCTTGGATGACAAAAGCCAGGGTACCTTTTTTGGCTGGGCTTGTATAGGCCCTAGGGCTGATAGCCTAGTACCTACCTATGAACCTATGACTTAAGGAAGAGAAAACACAGAAAGAACTGCTTCTTAAACAAAACACTTGGTTGGTTAATAAAGTAGATAACTTGGAAAATAGGGAGAGAAGAAATAACATCATGATTTTTGGATTACCTGAAAACACAGACGGTGAGGACATTATTTTTATCAAGCTGGATCCCTGACTTTTTTAAATTTAAAAGAAGGACTTTCCTTTGGCATTGAAAGGGCAAACAGAGCTCTTGGGAAACCTGCCACTAACTCAAACTCTCCTCCTAGGTCAATAATTATCAAATTTCTTTCATACTTGGACAAGGAACTGGTTTTAAGATCTGCTTGGAGGAGGGCACCTCTAAAATATAAACAGAGCCTGATAAGATTTGATAACGACTATTCATCTAGAATAATGGAACAAAGGAAAAAAGTGTGGCCAATGATAAAGTTTCTGAAACAAAATAACATCAAGGCACAACTTGCATATCCAGCTAAGATAAGAATACTGTATGCCAACGAGATGAGGACTTTTACTGACTTAGAGGAAGCCCCTTCATTTATTAAAACTAATAATGTGATTACTTTACCAGAAGATATGGATTGGATGTCACCTTCTCTCAAGAGAACAAAAGAAACAAATGGCTGGACAGATGTCTAAACGAAGAAGCAAAAGACTGATACTTTTACAGCCAAATCTCTCAAAGCATCTACTATGATATGAATTGTTTTAACATTAGTTTAAAGGACCAATTTTACTGCTTGGGATTTTAAAACAAAGGTAACTAACTACTAGAATCTTTATCTATATTTTTTGAAAATAGATGACACATGAAAGTTTTCACATTACCTCAGGTATGTAAAACTGGGTACTTTTCTTTCACAGAAGGAGGGTTATATAGCACATAAAATATTTATACTGTAAATCAACATACATAGTATATGTGTATTTTCTCTTTTCTTTTCTCCCTTCTCTCTTTTCTCATTATTTATTTTAACTGCTGCTTGTCTCCCTTTCTAAATTCTCTCCTATTTACTATACTAATATAGTCTTTATATATTTAATAACTCACTATCTATACATATATAAATAATAATCTAAATAATCTAGTTTTAAGATAGACTAATTGGAATAGTGAACTTAATTATTACAATATTTATTAGATTAATGATAGTCACTGTTATGCTTATTGGGATTGGGGACATGTTCGTGATTAACTCTGAAATGTTCCACTCACGTACAAATGCCCTTTGAATTATTTCCTTTTAGTATTAACAAATACATAAAAAAAAAAAAGGAGGGAAACATGTACTGTTGGTTAAGCGAAGTGAAGCTTTCTTCACATTCTATTTGCATTGCCATAGCAACAGTAAACAATTGCTGCAGTTTCTAAGGACACTGAATCTGCAAAGTGCATTTAGCCTCACAGATAACAAATAATAAGAAAAAGTAATGTTGTTAAGTTATTAAAATGAAAAACAACATAAAGAAGGTAAAATAAATACATAATAGGATTATTTGTAAATAGTTTATGATTTATTGATTACATATTCCTGGAAACACAACTGAAATATTCCCAAACTACATGTGCACTGAAATGTAACTGCTTGATTAAAAAGTATTACTCACTTTAACATGCTGATTTCACAAGCTGTCTGCACTGTAAAGGTTACATTTTATATGTTACTTGAAAACTGTCAGTCTCTAGAGCACATGAAAAGATACATATTACTTTTTGCAACATGTTATCTTTACAGTTACCTCACACTCTGTACAAACTCACTTGGTAACTGATAGCTATTCATTTAAAATATCAGTTTAAATATTAAATGTACGCATTTTGACAAAATATAATCTGAACTGTAAAATGAATGACTTGAAAGAAGTGAAGTAATGCATAGATTTCAAAGTCAGTTCTGGACACTACAGTAAAAGTAAAAAATATATATTCATAAGGAAGTATTGAAACATTTTAGTCTTCCAGTTAAAATAGCTTTCTGTCAACATTTTGCGATATCAGAAAGTTTGAAGAGCTAGGAAATTACTATTCTTTGTCTTTATAATGATTATTAGACAGATGTTAGACTCTGCTTAGTTTAATGAATTGTGACATGTTTATGAGGAAAAGTGGACTCAATTACTCACATTGGACGACACATTCCTGGAAACTCAACTGAAATGTCCCCAAATTACTTGTGAATTTAAATGATGCTGCCTGATTAATAAGCATAATTTATTTTAACAACCTGAATCCATAAGCTATCTACCCTATATATGCTACATTATATATGTCACTGGCATATGACAGTCTCTAGAGCACACGAAAAAAATACATATTATTTTTGCACTAACCATACATTCTAAACTAACTCAGTTGGCAACTGGCAAGATATTTATTTGAAACATCAGTCTAAATATTAATTGTACCCTTGAAATATTGTTGCCGTTTTGACAAAACAAAACCTGAATTGAAAAAGGAATGATTTTAAGAAGTGAAGTATTGTACAGATTTCAAAGACAGCTATTGACACTACAATATAAGTAGAAATGTATACATGCAAGGAAAAATTGAAAAGCTTTATACTTTTAGTTAAAATACCTTATTGTTAACTTTTTGCTTTATCAGAAAATTTAAAGAGCTAGGAAATTATTTCTAATTTGTCTTTATAATGTTTACTAAAGTGATGTTAGTCACTGACTTGTTTAATGGATTGCGAGTCATGTAAAGACGGACTACTGAATGTTATTTCTGTTACCTATGTTTTCTGAATTTCTTTTATTAGTACTGATTTAAAACAAGGGAAAGACAGGGAAGGGAAATCTCTGTTTTTGATCAAGGGAGGAGAGGCTTAAGAGTATTCTAACTGCCCCGAGAACTCTCTAAGATGCTCTAAATACTATTTGATTAATACTTACCTAAGGTAAGTCTTGTTACCATATAGGTACCTTCACATTCATTCTATACCTGATGTGATTACCCATTCTAGAAACAGGAGGTGCCCTATGCAGGATGGGAATTGTCAGGGTGATCATAGTTCATTCTTAGACTCTGCTTTGTAAATCTATAAATATATAAAAGCACTGCACACTAGAATGTACGGCGACTCTACTCTGAGTCAGGATACCACTGATAAGCCATGTCTTTTCATAAGTGTAAGTTGAAGTTGGTGAGCTGAAGAGCTGGAAAGTAAAGGAAGACAGTACACCTACAGTAAATTCATATTTCATTGGTAATCACTCATTGTCTTCTGTAGAGTTCTTTTAGTCAAATTATTTTAGTAATAATCTATTTGTTGTTGGCTTATTTAGTGTATGCTCCTCTGTTGCATTTAATTTATCCAAAATGACATATCTGACATGTTTGGGATCTCTTAAGGGTAACTAAGTATTGGATATTTTCTAAGTCAACATAATAATTGTTTGCACTACTAACATTCCATCCTGATATATAAAATACTATAGAACAATAATAGAATAATATAGCATTTCATATATCTTTTAAGAAAATTCTCCATATAATAATTTAACATATGGAGCTCAGTTGATATTGTTGGTTAAAAGTATGAGTGATAATCCAATAGATCTATCTTTATCTATTGGATTAGGAATGACTTTCATTCCCTGTTTAATGGGAAATTCATATTTACTTGTATTTGATACTTTAGAATTAATGTTTTATAGAAGTACTTTTTTAAAGCCTGACCAGAATTTTACCCTACTTATATTTAAAGAAGAAAGAACATTAAATTACACTTCTAAGTTTACACACATAAAAATAACATCCAATGTTATCAGAGAATAAGGTATAAATACTATAATCAAAATAATAAAAAAAAAAGAAACAAAAAGTTTCTTCCAACAATAACTTAAAATGAAGTTAACATTCTTATCATTAAACACTAATGACTTAAATAATGCAAATAAAATATCAAACTTACTAAAATATTTAAATCTAAATGAGGCACAAGTAGTATTTCTCCAGGAAATGCATTTTAAGACTAACGATAGCTTTATTTGGAGCCCTAAGGACTATACAGTCTTAGCTCAATCCTCCTATAGAACAATGACAAAAGGAGTATCAATTCTCTGGAAGAAAAACATAATCACTCCAAAAGTTAATTATAAATATGAAGACAAAGAAGGTCTACTAGCATTTTTATAATTAAATTTAATAAGAGAATATGGACCTTAGCTAATCTATATTGGTTCCCAGGAATTGGAGCAGAAACGGTTAAAAAACACCTAGATTTTATTTCCAACAATTATAAAGGAAATCTTATACTGGGAGGAGACTTTAATTGTACCTTAGAAGCTTCTGAAACCACCAATAAGTCTTTTTGCATAGCAACTATTTCAAAATCCTTAAAAAATGGATAGATTAATTTAATTTAATCAACACTTTTAAAGTAAAAGATGATAAATCCTTATTATTTTCCCATAAAGTCCATAGATTTGGAACACACACCAGAATAGACAAATTATTCATAGTTCAAGATTTACAAACAAAAATCTTCACCTTCTCAATAGTTCCATGCCCCTTTTCAGATCATGACTCTGTGATAATGAAGCTTCAAATAGAGTTTAAACCTTTAATCCTCTCAATTAGAATTCCATCATATATCACAAAAATTAAAGAATTCAGAACCCGGATGTTGTCAGAACTACAATTATTTCTTGAAATTAATAATACAACAGAAATCAGTAGAGTCATGGTTTGGGACTCTTTAAAAGCATATTTATTTGGTAAGACCCTTAGCTGGTACAAAAATAAAGTTAAAGAGTGGGAATCTGAATCATTACACTTGCAAACCAGATTCTTGACAGCAAAATCTAAAAAAAAAAATCAGAATTGTCTAGAAGTCAAAAAAGAAATAGAGGAATTAAATAAAAAAATATAATGAAATTCTAACACACAAAACTTGTCTAGCCTTGGAAAAATTAAAAATAAACTCATTAGCCACCTCCCCCAGATATCTACTTAACTTATCTACAAGAATTAAAATACAATCTAAAGCAAATAACATTAGTAGTATATATCATGAAAAGAAAGGGAAAAAAGTATCAGATATAGGAGACATCCTTGAAGCATTTCGATTCCATTATATGGAACACTTCAAAAAAGAAGATTTAGATACCAACCAAATAAACTTAGATACAAGCCTTATCAATATAAAAAAAAATCCAGAAAACTTAAAACTAGACCTACAAAAACCTATATCCTACAAATAAATTGTTGACAAGATAAAAGAAAGTAAATCTAACAAAGCTCCAGGGATAGATGGTATAATTATGGAAATTTACAAACTCTTCCCTTCAACAGTAATCTCCCTTTTTCATAAAACTTTGCTAGAAGTCCAGTCAGAAGCAAAAATACCACCCTCATGGAAATATTCTCTCATAACGCCAATTCTAAAAGATAATAAACCATCAGACCTTTGCACCTCATACAGACCTATATCATTACCGAATAATGATTACAAAATATTCATGTCAATGCTAGCTAAGAGATGAAAATCCAACTTTCAAAGACAATTAATGATCAAACTGGATTTTTATATAACAGGCACACACATAATAATATTCAAAGGCTACTTACTCTTATAGATTATGTGAATAAAGAAGATAGAGAAACACTTGTAATCAGATTAGACATAGAAAAAGCCTTTGATTCCCTCAACTGGGAATATCTATTTAAAACTTTAGCATTATTTGAATTCCGTCCTACCTTCATCTTATTACTAAAAAACATATATATTAATAACTTAGCCTACATTAAATTAAGTCCTTTCACCTCAGAATCTATCCATATAACAAAAGGTACTAAACAAGGATGCCCCCTTTCTCCTATTTTATTTGCTTTGGCTATAGAAATACTTGCAGAAATAATACGCAATAATCCAAGAATAAAAGGAATAGAAGTCTATGACCAGTACATATCTAAAATAATGCTTTTTGCTGATGATATTTTATTAACCCTATCAAACTCCAGAGAGTCATTAGGAGAGCTAGAAGAAGTAATGGAGAAATTTTATAAGATTTCAGGTCTGCATTTTAATAGATCAAAATCAAAATTTCTATTTTTAAATAAGAAAAAAGAACTACAAGTTACAGATAAATCCATCATAGGAAAACAAGAACTTACACTAAATTATTTAGGAATAGTGTTATGCAAAAATATAAACAAAACAATATTAATAAATTATAAAAACATTATTGAAACAAAAAATATAGAAAAGTGGAACAAAATTATATTAACTTTTGAAGACAGATTGCAATTAATAAAAATGGTCTTATTGCCAAAAATACTATATGTAGCATTAGCAATACAGTTAATTCCTGAAAGATGCATTCTTAAAGAAATAAACTCACGTTTAATAAAATTTTTATGGTATCCCAAAAAGAATAGAGTTGCTCTAACTCATCACATTAGACCCTGGAAACAAGGAGGATTGAACTTCCCAGAAATAGAAACATATATAAAAGCATCTGTGCTTAAAACTAAATAGACTGGATAAACCCAAATTATTTTGCCAACTGGAAAGAATTAACAACAGCTGTATTAACAAATGAATTTAGTATGTTAAAAAATTTAATAGTAGACAAATCAAACAAACCCTGGTACATACTATGCATAAGTATACAATATAATATAACAAAACCTTCTAAAACAACACTGATTAATCATTACATCAATTCCTTTAGGAAACTTATCAATGCATAGATCTAAAACTTTGGTTTGACCTTTTAACCCCATTTACCGTCACTAAGAACTTTCCTCACAAAATATATAGGGAAACAATAACCTCCTGGGAACAAAATGGATTCTTATGCTGGTTTCAATGTGTACATAAATTAAATGTTTTAGATATACATATGATAAAAACTGCTTACAATATTCCAACACAGGACTGGTTAACCTTACAAAGCATTCTAATGTACACTCAAGATTTATGCAGATTAATTAATAATTCCTCATTTAAAGATATTCTAAATCTAATAAGTTTTCTGTATGAATTTATATATAATAGTTGTGAAAAGAAAAAATCCATTTCAAATCTATATATAGAGTTAATAACATATAAAACAATTCCCAAACCATCATACTGGCAGTTCTTAACAAAAGGTCAGTCATTGCTGTTAACAGAAGAAATTAAAACTAACATCTTACTATCAGTTAATTACACCTCTAACACAAAGTACTGGAAAATATTTAACTGGAAATACTTACATAGAGCATTTTTAACACCAGGTAGAATTAAAAAGATTTGCTGGAGGTGTGAAAAGTCAAATAAAGCAGACTGGATTCATATTTTTTATGAATGTAATAAAATGAAATCATATTGGAATGGAATCAATCATTTTTTACAAGCTTTATTTAATGAATCCTTTACCTTAACTAAAGTATTGATAATTCTAAATATAAATGAAGGTCCCTACCTGAATAAGACAAATATGTATTTGTTATGGACAATACTTGCTATATCTAGGAAATGTGTAACCAGAAGGTGAAATTCAAATACACCCCCGACCTTGGAAGAATTCTACACTTTACTGAAGACAATTGCATTGATGGAAATAAAAATCAAAGAACTACGAATCTATCCCAGGCCACTGGTAAATAATCCTTGGAAGAAAGTTATACCTTTGTTGGACACTCTGCAGTAATCAATATTGTATCTCTGATAACTGATCTGTTAATTCTGTACTTAATAACATACAGTGTATATAATTGAAAGTCAGGCTATTGTAAATATTGTATATAGTTGTTTAAAATGATATTTAAAACTATTATGTAAATGTTATTTTAATTGAAAATAAAAAAAAAAATATTTGAGAAAAAAAAATCATGCTTTCTAAATCCACAGAAAAGGTATGGCAGCTACGAAAATGAATAGGGACTAAACCACTTTTGTGTGATACAAGATATAATAATATTCTATTTATATACCAATAGGTGTCAGTAGTACTTCAAGAATAAATTATCCTGAAGTCCAAACTGGTATAGCATGCAACTTAACTTACATTACACAGTACTGGCCATGTTCAGTACAGTTTACACTCTTGTGATTGTCATATCTCATTGCAAAAATAGTTAAGGATCAGTTTATGTATGTATGTATTTGTTAATCAGGGAAGTGCATGATCTTCACAGACCATTTCTAGGCTTAGCTTGGGTGCATAGTTACACAAAATACAGTAATCAAACCAGGAAACAGAGCATACAAGCTGTATCTAGAAATAATACTAAAAAGAGATTGCCTGGCTGTGTACAGTAATGTATAAAAGCAACAAATTAAAACACACTGCAATTGATGATACAAGGATGATCATTTTAAGGTTTTAAGCTGGCCAAGATGACCTGTCCCAGACTGCAACATATACAGTAAACTGCTTATTTATAATTGCTTGGGCCTCTAATATGCTGTAATTTGTAAATAGGTTATTAAAAACGCAGTGGCTAATATTTGGAATATAGAAAGTATATCTCAACTGTAATTTTCTCAAACTAAAAACAAATCACTGTTACCAGGAAGTAGGTTCAGTAGAAAATTCGAACACACATTTTCAAAATGAAAAATGGTATCTATTCAAACCCCAAAACCACAGACAACTAAGGTTATATGCTCTCTGTCATGCTGCAACCACAAAGGACAGGGTCAGTGGAGGGTCATACAGTTTACAGCTTAGTTTCAATTAGTTTTAAAATTAGTTATACAGTACATGTTAGACAGAAAAGAAAAGTTTGTGTGTGTGTGTGTGTGTGTGTGTGTGTGTGTGTGTGTGTGTGTGTGTGTGTGTGTGTATAAAATTATATCTTTATCTATATATGTACTGAGATAAATGTGTATTTTTTCTGCTGCAGAAGAAGCAGAGGCAGGTCAATGAATGTTTTAAGCTGTGAAAGGATGGGAAAACATTACCCTCTTTATCTCGTTATTTGTTAGTACACTCAAAACCAGAATATCTGTTGTAGTGATAAAGAGCTTTAATGAGCTACAAAGGACAATGTAATGGACCATGCTGTTCACATTACCTCCAGTGTTGAGAAATAACTGTTATACTTAGAAGGATTGTGTCATTTCTTTGGACATTATTCATTTGTGATAAAAGAGGTTATAATTAATGAAGTAATTGAAGTAAAACACATAGATATAAGTTGGATCTAATGTAGGTCTATATATATTTTTTTATTTGCATCTTAAGAAGGTAGCACATTTATAGACACTAGTTACATCTTTCTCATACCTGATGCACAAAGATCTATGTGCAGAGCTGACTGATATATCATTCTTAAATTTTGAGGTCCTTAGGGTTTTTAACTGGCTGTAAGTTGCTTTATCCTAAGTGAACTTATAGGTAATACTCTTGTATATGCCAGGGTGCAGAGGAGCAAATCTATATTGGGAGAGTAGGTGGACTTGACTTTTTGGAGTGCCTTCTGTGTGGAGTCTGCATGTCCTCCCCGCGGTCGAGTGGCGTTTGAAAGACATGCGTAGAATGGGCATGCCTTCGTTGAAGGTTGGGTGTCAAGCTGGCACCTCGGCACCCGTAAAAAATCTACTGCCAATCATTAGTGGACTGGAGTTCCGCTGTGGCGACCCCTAACCGGGAAAAGCAGAAAGAAGAACAAGCTGGACTTGGCTTTATACATGAAGCATTTGATATTTATTGTTTTTGTTATTATTATTATTATTATGATTATTATGTTATTTTTTTTTTTATTTGTAGTCAGTAGGGAATGTTTTTGAATTCACACCTGATAGTACATTTTAAACATTTTGGAAGCATTCTGTGAAGATTTTGTGTGCTAACGTAGTTTTGCAGGAGTTGTACATTATTATTTGGAACAAATGGTGCTGGACTGAGTTTCTGCATTCCTGCACCAAAGGGTTATCTGTCAGTGAAAGACGCTTCAAAGAGCTGTAATACATTTACATTTATACTTACTCTTTTCCATTGTTTTAGATCACATTTGTACATTATGGATTTATTTGACAATGATGGATGTAACTCAGAGTTAAGTCAGTTTCTCAAATTCTAATCCACATAAAGGGTTCATAATTTCTTAGCAGAGTGCTTTCTGATTATAACTGACTTGCCCACTTACCTGGAAGTGTCTGTGACAGTTCTGTAGTAAATGTTGAACCGGGTGAATTTTTTCATATTATTACTTGTTAGCAAAACCTGTGTTAACTGCAATGGGCTTAAAAACTTATGAAAATGCAGTCATCAGTGGCAAGAAATTGCAACAGAATACATTGATTTTATCAGTGTAACTTTGTCCTGAATAAGAATAGCTGGCCGTTAATAGCAAACCAATTATTTATTTATGTATTGTTTTGCTTTTGTTTACTGGAGTAGTCCCACTGGACAGTTTCTGTTTTCAGTGGTGCCCTGGGTAGAAAGGCTCCAGGACATAAAGAAATTTGACACTGAAGTATTATACACTTTGAAATAAAGAAATGCAGCACATAATGTACAAGAATTAGAAACTACTAATGATGTCAAAAGTGTATGCAGGTAAGCACGCATTTTAGCAGCTGAATATATTCAAGAATGGTTCAGGTGATTATAACTTAAATAATGACATGCCCATAGATTTAAGCTACTTAGGTCAGTTTTATGTAGTGAATGAATGAAATTAGATGCAGTTGGCCCAGGAGTAATTGTAGAGTATGTTTTAGTTATGATTTTTACATGGTGAGGTCACAAAACTTTGTCAGTAAAAAATTTTCAACTTACCCCAAAAGTTAACCAGTGTCAGAGCTTATTCTCTGAGATGCTGGGAAGTTATTTGTACTATTGAATATTGTAAGATATATAAAAGAACTGGATGAGGAATGTTAAGAAAATGGAATGAGCAAATAATATAGGAATTAATGGAAATTGTGGGAGTAATATTGTTCAGGATGAGGAGTAGATTTAAGGGAAGGCAGGAATTAATATATTTATGTAATGTTGGACTGATAATAGTTATACAGAAAGAAAACATATGTGATGTATAATATATGTAACTGGAAACAAAACATTGCTATGTTTTGTTTTCTTTTTTTATTACTGTATGTTTACCTATATCTTCATTAATAATTTAATGAAGATGATTAGCGATGCTGGGAAGTGGGACAGGGATGAACTAAGGTAAGTGCTGATGGAGCTGCAGCTCAGGTCCACATTCTTAAAGATAGTGTTGCTCATTTTTTAAAGGTTAAATGATTTTTTATTAATGTATTTTAATTTTTAAATACAAAAAAGAATAATCCGTGTATCCCTCAAAGTCTCAAAAAACCCAGTATGCAACCTATACTTGGTCAAAAACAAACCAAGAAGAAACTTCGCAATGTGGAGGGTGTGATGTTCATTTCCTGAATTATGTTAAACACCTATTTCATAAATAAAAATCAAACTGTAAAATACGTGCTACAAAATAATAAAATAGAAAATAGTAGGTAGTAGTCCACAGCTGAGTTAAAAATAGTAGGTAGTCCACAGTAAAGTTAAAAATGGAATATCCTTTATTGAAATACACAAACAAGTGATCCTAGCATCAAAAACATTCCTTATTTATATATAATCAGGTTATGTGGAGGAAGGGACTGGTTACAGAGGGTGGTTCTGTTAAGAGCAATAAAAGCATTACAATCATTCATTTAACCAAGTTGCCCTTCCCCTTTAACACCAAGTGTAATCAGAGACTGTCCTACCTAAAACTGAAACTAAAAAGCTAGAGACAAATTATAATATGCAACCAGCTTATTAACAAATTACGTGTTTCAATAAAGGATATTCCATTTTTAACTCTACTGTGGACTACCTACAATTTTTAACTCAACTGTGGACTACCTACTGTTTTCTATTTTATTATTTTGTAGCACATATTTTACAGTTCTATTTTTATTAATGAACTAGGTGCTTAACATAATTCAGGAAATGAATATAACACCCTTCACACTGCAAAGTTTCTTCTTGTTTTTTTTTAAATACATCCCTTATGACTCAAAAGTCATACTGCTGCTCATTACTGCAAAATTAGGTCACTGATGACCTAAACATGTTTTTCATTGTAACCAGATACGTGAACACTGATTACCATAAAATCATTAGTTCTACGCTTGCCTGAGTTTGCAGTGACATGAGAAACACTACTGAGGGTGTTTCTGATGTTTACCTCAGTTTCATTTGGCATGGTTTGTGTCCCCTTTCTTTTATTTCTGTATAAAATAAATTATTTGATAGACTGGTCAAATATGAAAGGTGCAAAAAGTATGTGTATTTTTGAGAAGGGAGTAGGAGTACAGAATCTGTTAAGCAATAATTGATGTCATTAATCATTGGGGCACTGTATACTCCTGACAGCAGCACATTGAAATATGTGAATGTGTCTATAATTTTATTTATTTTCCTTATCCATTTGTTGGCCAGGTTAGTCCCACTAGGCAAGTTGTCTCTTTTCATAGAAGAGGTGATGTGGTAGTTCTACTACTAGGGGAAGTTTGACCAGGGCATTGGGGAACTTTCCCTTACTGTTTTTAATAGGTGCCATAAGATATTTTACATCCACCTGAGCCACCACCATCTCATGCAGATGGGACCCAGGTTTAACATCTCATATGAAAGTCAACACACTTAGGAGTGCATCACCCCCCCCCAATACTGCACTGCAGTGTCATTACTCCAATTATCTCTAATGGGAATAGAACTCACAACCTTCTAGTCTTCCAGCGTGTAAAGAAAATGTGCAACCTGCCATTATTGAGATCAGACACAAGTGGTGTACATAATCAGTGGCTATCTTCAGAAATGTAGGAATATGTCAGCTGCATGTGAAAGCAGTAGCTTGTGGGGGGTTGCATTGTATATGTCTGATAGCAACAAAATGAAATATATTGTAATGACCATTATTTGCTAGTATTTTTTATTTGATCACAGTCAAAGCACTGGGTATTGAGGCAGTATGTGAATGAAATTAATTTTCTCCTGCTACCATGTGATTATAGTTAAACAGTCACTGATCTGGCTTGGCATGGTAGTGTGAATGTGTGTGTGTGTGTGTGTGTGTGTGTGTGTGTGTGTGTGTGTGTGTGTGTGTGTGTGTGTGTGTGTGTAAGTTACCAGTCATTGATCTGGTTTGTCAGAAGCACAATTTGATTTTTTTAGTGTGAAACCAGCTGAAATATATTACTGTGGCCGTTATTTCACTTGATCACATTCCAGTATCTAATGTGTACACATTCAGTAAGTTGTTTATAAGTGGTGTGCATGGAGGTGGAAATTAAATGAAAATGACTGGCCTTTCATACGTCTGCATCACACTTCTAGCTTGCTAGGAGAAGCAAAACTTTGTATGTGTGATTGTGTAGGAGTTATGTTATGGCACTTGGTTTTGGATACTGGATATGTGTGAAAATAACTAGCATTTGAGCTGTCTTGTCAGGGGTATCTTCATTTTTGCATTTGAAACAATGTAAAATAAGTATGATCATTATTTTTTATTGATTATAACTAGACACATAAAGTATGCAGAATCAAAATGAGGCTGTAAATTTCAGGGATGAAGGCTGGTTATGGTTAATAGTGATTGACTCCTGCTCTTATTTGACCACAGCAATGTGTGTGTGTGTGTGTGTGTGTGTGTGTGTGTGTGTGTGTGTGTGTGTGTGTGTGTGTGTGTGTGTGTGTGTGCATGTGTATATGTGCGTGTGTGTGTCTGGACACTTTATGTGACAGTTCACAGTCAGGGTATCAGAATAGGCAAAATGAGCTTTGACAGACTTTGTATGTGTAAGAGGCTAAACTATTGTCTTTGATATTTAATGAACATAGTGAAGACACAGCATGTGCTTTCACTTTTCACGTTACTTTATTATAATTTCAAAGCATCCCTACCACAAATTATTTTAGATTTATTTCACAAAAGTATTCATATTTTCCTTTTTCTTACATGAGCAAGGGCATACCGCATACACTGCTGCAATGTTGTAAGTAGGCCAAGGACCTCATATGAAATCATTTAGGCCATTCTTCATGTAGCCCTATGCAAGTAAACCATAAGCCCTATTTGAAGCTTCCCATTCCCTTTTCCTATCTAATCTCAATATTACATCTATATTTCTGAGTCAAAATAAAAAAAATCATATGTAATTTTGTTTCCAAAATCCTCCAGTTTAACCAACATATTATTATTTCTAGTATATTTCTCATGAATTAGAAACATAGTTCCCAATATACTCTCAAATTCTTCATTGTTCATGCAATGAACATCTAAATTAGAGCTCCTTTTTACTACGTAGAAAATACTGAATATAAGTTCAATCTTTTTTGATAACATAAATTTTTTAAACCTTTGATTTTCCTTGTGAAAGAAATTTGTACTTTTTCCAGTTTATTAATGTATGAAGTAGAGAGTGTATACAACCCATTTCAGTACTTTAGTGTATATCTAATAATGGATTTTTATATTGGAATTATAACATTCTCATCCCTTAAAAGGGATATTATTCTAAATATTGTTTTAATTATTATAAACAAATTTTCAATATTTTCCTTACACGCTCTGCACACTTAATATTTTTAATCTGTTATAATGCCCAGGTCCTCATACTCTTCACACTCACCAATTTTCCCATGTATACTATATGGGTATTTAATATTTTCTTTACCTAAATACATAATTTGACTTTTAGTTTTTGTAAACACAATTCAGTTTATAAGGACCCACTCATACAATCTATCTAAGTAATCCTGTAATTCATACTGATCTCTCAGATATATCAGAATTCCAGTGAATATGTTATGCTTGTATAATATAAGAACTAAAAGAACTGTTTATTTGTCTCTGAAAGTGATGTTGTCAAGCATTTGAAATGTTCCATATAAAGAATCCTTTATTAACAATTGTGAATTAGTGCTCAGAAATTCAATGTGTAGCTGCTCTATTACATATGCATTTAAAAACACAACGAAAGTACAGTTTATATCTAAATACTCAGATTTGCTGTGTAGAAAAATTTACCAGAACGTGCTGAACTGCTTCAGGAATATAACTCTATATTGACAAGTGCTGGCAATGGGCAGGAGGAACATATCATCAGAGCAGTAGAAACACCTCTCACCCAAGGATGGACAAACCTGTCCTTCCTGCTTGTGCTGTCAAAAGACTGGGCTGCTAGTTGAACTTAGGTTGTTTGGTCTGTAGTCAGGGTGTTATAGCTGTACAACGTCTGAACAGGCTGTTTCTCTTACTTTTTACTACTATATTTTGGACTGTTAGATACACTGGGTAAATTATTCCCACTGTAGTACTGCTATGGCTGTTATAGATACTATAATCATTCTGTTCCCTTCATTACTTAAAATGTATCTTGCTTCCTTTCTTAACAGTATAAAAGTACTACCCAGTCCCCCTCACCAATTGTCTCCAATAGTTCAGCTACACACTCTTAGGATGGATTTTGCATAACTCCTTACTCATATGCTGACACTACCTTCAGTGTTGTGAAGTTCCACAGTTTCACATAGTACATTTGGCATTCTATTACAGTCATTATACCAAAAAACAGTTTAGTACAATAATAATACAATTACCTGGGTCCAGGGTTCATTCCTGACTTCTGGTCATTGTCTCTGAGGAGACTGTATGGGATCCCTAGGTCTGTGTGTATTTTTCAGGGTTCTTTGAATAACTCCTAGATACTTAGAACATGCTGATTAACTGACTATTTTAATAAGAAGAAATTATCTGTACAAATTGCATTTACCCCTTCACTTGTGTCTTGCAGTAAATGGGCTGAGAAACACAATATCACTTACCTGGTTACCAAACAGAAATGAATAATTAAGTACATAGATGCATCCATAAACTTATGATATTGTTGTTAGACTTATCTCTGAACTTAAATACAGGATATTTCATACCAAACCATTTCACAATATTGTCAGATCCATCCAGTTTCTTCCATGTATTCTTCCTTTATGGTGATCTGTGTGCAAATAATGTTCTGTATGAATGCAGTTCCAGGAGTTTAAAGTCTAAACCTTTAAATTTTATCTTTTAAGCTATTACTAGATTTGGCATAATGTGGTGATCCCAGGAGATTGGAGGCAATCAGATGGCTTGTCTATAAGACCAGAGTAAAAAGTAGTCCAGGAAACTACAGACCAGAAAAAGTACATTTGTGACATTTGAACTTAACTGTAACAGTAGATGTTCAAATGATCACTGCTACAGTAGCCTTAACTAAATGGGTTATATCCTACCAAGGATATAATGGCCGGCCAACTTCCAAAACTTTAGGGTATCTTCTACGTGCCCAAACTGTCAAACAGCTCAAGCTGAGCTGTCTAAAAGACAAGTTTAGGAGCAAAGCCCTTCAGAACTTTCCTACCAGCAGAAAGAGGAAGGCTGAGTCCTGAAAGGACTGTACTAGGAAAAAGTAAACATAAATGTCCACACCCTGGCA